>NC_060268.1:113237331-113413638 GCF_021613505.1 Equus quagga | reverse complement strand
GGGGAAAAATGCCAAAATCTCGTCACTGCAATGAAGCTTTCTAAGAGCAAAATTCACTTTTAAACACAGCTATGCCACCATAATGTCTAGGACACTAAAGAATGTATTGATGTCATGTATCAGGGACTCCATCCAATTTTAATGAAGACATGGAGAGAAGGTCTAATTCAAATGAATAAGCTCCACTTACAGAGAGCAAGCTACCTTGCAAGAGAGAAAATAAAAGACCGGGACTCTGCAAGCATGGGACCATTTGTTCTGCCAGCTCAGAGCTCTCCGGCAGGGGTCTGGGACTTCAGAGTGACCGACCATGAAAGGCTTTGCCAATCAAGGCCTTTGAACTTTGACTTCCTGCGTCTAAGCCAAGGCAGCTGTCTGCCGTCTCACTTAGTGCCTTCCCTCTTGAGGAAGTGGAAATGGCACCCTTCTTCCTTACAAAAATAAACAAAATACTGTCATTTTTTTAGGATATAAACTTTGTAGCGGTACTACTTAGATAAATTTTAAACTGTGTTACTTTACTACCTTCTCAGACATAGGGCCCAATAACATGCTTTGTAGGCACTCAGTTATTCTGAACTTTCAGCAGACAGCCCATACATTCACTTTAGTTAATGAAAACTTCCGTTCAGAATATTAGTTCATAGTAATCTTCTTTCTTCTTTTTTTTAAAAAATAAAGACTGCATGCATGGTGAATTTTGCTACAGTCTTTACTTTAAAATGAAAAGAAAGAACACTTTCTAAGCAGTAAATTTAAGACCTGGTTTTAGAATGTTAAGATGGAGTGACCATATTCTTTCATCTTTGCTGTGAACTGAATACTAGAGATAAAAGAACAAGATGATTAAACCTATAGGCAAGAGAATGAAGTATGCAAGCCCTGTCTCTGGTACCAGGGAATGTCAGAAAAGCAGAGAAGCTGACTATAGAGTTTTCCTTCTGAGTGAATGTTAGAGCAGTGGTGCCAGGAATGCAAGGTTGCATTACATGGAGAGGAGCTTGTCGCAGGGAAGGAAGAACAACTCCATTTTAGAGAATTGATTGAGAATTGTTTGAATTGAAGAACAGATTGAACAATTGAGAATTGTTAACAAACTAGAACGAGGGAGATGCTCAGCACTTGGTTGAAACTGAAGATCAAGATGGAGGCCGGAGCTAGTCTAGAGAAACATATGTGAATGTCTTCTTCATAAGAAGCTTTCAGGTTTCCCATGATTTTAAATGTGACACACAGAACCAAATGGATCACTTTCCAGATGTGTTCTGACCAGCGCCCAGCATAATGAGCATAATACTTCCCGCGATGTGAAGGCTGCTTCCGTTAATGCCAACTGTAAGGACGAGGTTGAGTTAGGTTCTTAGCACTACATCCTACAATGGTTTTATATTTAAGTTTGCAGGCAACTAAAATCATCAGACTTTTTTTTTTCATGTAAGTCAGTGCGTCAGTTCTTCTCTTGTGTTTTATCTGTATGATAACATTTTTAACTTAAATATAGGATTTTATGTTTATTCCTGTTATATTTAATCTTTTTGGTTTTGATCCAGCAATCCAGCCTGCCAAAAATTCACATTGCTAAATAAGGGTTACCAATCAGTTGTTTTCTATCCTCCCTGGAGAAACTAAGGAACTTAAAGTTAAAAAGGCATCCTGAAGAATTTGGGTAAGATATAAAGAATTTCCTAAAGAAAGGGTCAGAGAAGCTAAAATAGATAAAAGGAAGATTTTAGTCTCTGTTTTAATTTTCCAGACCTTTTTTTTAAACAATTATAAAGTTTCCTCTTACTAAAAATTGTTAAAACATAGCCCTTTAAGTAAATTTTATCTCTGCCTCATGGAGGATTGGCCACCTTTTCTTTGTGTCCCAAATATATCTTGTTTTATATGTAGGTCATAATACTGGTAAGATTATTGCCCTTCTTTGCTTATTTTATTTGTCCTCTTTTTATGCTAGACAGTAAAGTTCTTGGGGATAGGAATCATATCTTGTTGGTCTTTATATCCCCAGGGTATTTAACAGAATTTTAATGGTTGACTTAATATACCACCGAATGAATTGAAGTTAAAGTACAAGGGAAAGACATTCAGTCACTTTATTAACAAACGTTCAGCATTTAGTATATTCCAGGCAGAGCTAGAGATTCACAGGGGCAAGACCACTCGTGGCCTCATGGGGAATGATGAGAGGAAGGGAGTCAGACAGACCAGATAATCGATGAAGGTGACCTTGAATCATGTGGATCCATTAAATCCACAATTTTCTGTCTAAAACCACTTACATACAAGCATTATAATATGTCTCAGGGAGAAATCTAAAATAATAGAAGATTTTTAAAATTACTGATTCTTAAAATATGGGTTCATATATAAAAATAAAAGATTCTATTATTTTATATTTATCATTAAGGCACTTTAAGGCACTTCTAAACAAATAGTCTTATTTCTAAAGTCATGCATTTAATGGGGACATACATAGTACTTCAGATGCAAAGTCAGAAATATGTAGTTGGATGTAATTTTCATGCACTAATGTATGATTTTTTTTCATGAACATTGCTTGCATTTAGCACCTTGAATCATCTTTTGCAAAGAGACATCTACACATGTAGGAGGTTATTTTCCCTCAACTGAGTGATTTAGTAGATATTAAATTCAGTTCTTCATTGCAATCATTACATTGACTATTCATAAGTTAATACGTTTTTCAGGTCTCATTTATGATGATGCTTTAATAACTCACTAAGGTAATAGTTTTGCTTCCTTGTAATACCCGCAGGTCTAAGATGGCTTGATAAACTGACCTTGTTTTCTACAAAGTGGTCTGGGCATTTGTGAACTGTCATATACATGAGCATATATTCATTCCGCTTCTCTACATATCTAAAGTCTGTGCTGTTTCTGCAAAATGCTGTTATGAGCAGCATTTTCCCCAGCTTGTGCACCCAGGCCTGCTGGCACTCTGGTTCCTTTGTCACAAAGCAGGACACTAGGGCACAAGACAGCTAAAAATATACATTTTTTTCAAAGTGTCTCAATGTCTTTTTTTAAATTTTCCTTCTCATTTTAAAAATCATCTTTTTTTTCACAGGAGTAAGATGACTGTGTCGTCACAAACACTGCAATCGAACATCTCAAAATGTAAAATGAAAAGGACAACTGAGCATTACTAGTAGGGAATTGAATATGGCCACACATTGAACAAACGAACATTTATTCAGTCAACAATTATTTGTTGAGCTTCTCCCACATGCTCTGTGCTACGTACAGGAGGTCCATGAATTTTAGAGACAGGTACTTTGTTAACTATAATAAAAAATACCTCCATATAGTAGAGAAGCACTTCTGGATACCTGACTTCATCTCCAACAGACCAGTGTCAATCGGCCAGTGTGAAGGTTGATCAATATTCTAAACGATAGTTTCATAACCATTGCCCCCAGGCTCATCTACTCCCTGGGAGCTGCAGGGATGGGAATCTAACCAGCAAATGAACCAATCTGCGTACATGCTTAAATCAAGTTTATTTAAAATTAGAAAATGGCATAATGTATTCAAAAGTTTTTATGCAGCATTCACAAAGAATTAAAAATACGCTACATGATTTGAATTAAGAGAGCAGAGCTGTGCAGCTCATCTATGGGTCTAATAGATGTTCAAAAACCAAATTTCAGAAACCTTTGTACTTAAATAAAAAAAGAAAATCAGAATGCAGAAGCTCTTTACTGCTCTAATAAAAGTCTAATTAGCATGTGTGAGAAAATTATGTTGGTCAAATCAGATTTGTAAAATTTAAGTAAATACGAAGCTTCTTTTGTTGCTTAGCACATGAGAAAATTCCTTTATATACGATTCTGAGAAAATGTTTCTCTTTGCCAGAACACGCTTTTGTAACTGCGGCTATAGTTCCTGAATTAAGTCCTGGAAAAATGATTTTGTTGCTGTTTAGAGCTTAGTAAAATGGAGAAAGGAGGGAAGGCAGGACAGGGAGACAGGCAGATAAACAGAAAAAGAAAATAAAGTCTAGTAAGTGACTGTAGGAAATTGAAACAGTTTTGCCAACCTCACTGTCCTTAGTTGCATAGCTGCACTGCACATTGGCCCCGCAGGGCCGGAGCAACCCACTGCTTTCTCATCTCCCTACTTGGCCTGTAAATGAAGGAATTTCTTGATGAGAAGAAAAGTTCTTTCTGGTGTGTGTGTTTGGAGATGGGGGTGGGCATGGGAGTAGGCTGGGGAGACCTTCCTTCTACCTTATCTCCCTCTTTCCACCATATTTTCCATCGAAGGAAAAGGAGCTGCAGTGGACTGACCAGTAAGGGACGGGCGTTGTTATTTACATGACGGAGGATTGAAAGATACAGCCCTGAGGAGTTAGTAGGAGCCCAGATTTCTCCATCAGCCATGATTTCAAACACAGCTTTACCAAAAAGATCTGTATATTGGAAGATGCCAATATCCATCCTAACTAAAGCTAAAACTTCAACCTTCCCTTTTCTCTTTATCTCTCCCAGAGGTAGGAATCTAGAAAGAAGAAGAGGCAACAAACTGGCCCCCCAAACTCCTGGTACCAATCCTAGAACAGGCTGGAGCTAATGGAGTGTCACATAAAGTGCAAGAAAATAATCCTAATTTATTCAAAAAACTTAAGGAGCCTCATAGCACATTTTTTTTCCTGAGTGTTAAAGTTACAATTTTCACACAGGAATAGGAAGGAAGCACTCAACATTACTGCTTTATAACATCTCAAAATATATAATGAAAAGAACTGAAATGTTTCTCAAGGAATACCTGAAGACTTTACAAATAAATTGATGGTGTATTTAAGAAGAATCTCCTTGAGACATTAAAGAATAGGAAGGCAGTTATTTTCTGGCCTTTAGTTTTGGTTCTAAGAGGTATCCAAAATTTTATTTCAGTCTGTGTTTTGATTCATGAGTATGCAAAACCCTGACATTTGCTTTGAGAAACTCTCATGCTTCAAAAACCAGGCTGCAGTCCAAGCTCACCTGTGCAGTTTTCACATAAATTCCTTTACAGCTGCATGGACCCCACTTATATGTTAATTGGCTTTGGTGTAATTCCAGAGCCAAAATCCACTAAAAGACAGTAACAAAAAACATCTATATACCTTTCTGTCAATTCTGACTAAGCTTGACCTCAGATATTGTTTTATAAATAATCTAAACATCTTTAACATATTAATTCACAGACATCAGAGGTCCCTGGGGCTGTCTGCTTCCTGAGCCAGGCAGGGTAGATAGAAATTATTTTCTCAGAGAAGCAGCACGGGGTAGAAAGTAGATGGTCTGCTGACTTATCAGGACCAGGATTTGCATCAGAATTGATACTCGATTTCCTCTAACAAGATTACTTGACTGGGCAGAAGTATTCTCATCTCTAAAATGGGAATGATAAATAAAACCGACATTGCAGAGGAACAACATTTTTTTTTAAATGGAAGCAAAGTGCCTGAGAAAATAACAAAGTGCACATTAACATCTAGTTCATTCCCTTTCCCCTAGCATACTATTATGCAAAATTTGATATAAGATGGTTACCATAGTTTGCAAACCAAGCCAATCCTGACACGGCCACTTAGAATTCAAATTTTATCTCTTCTTTTAAAGTATGAGGAATTATTGAAATACAACTCTCCATTGGCTTTCATAACATTCAACCCGAAAAGGAAAGTAGTACTATGTCTGCCAAGCATTTACAGCCACCTTAAGCTGTGACTGTTAGAACCACTCTGGATCCATTCAGCTCAGTGCTTACTCTTGAATTCTGCTATTTAGGGAAAGGCTGATGGGTGCTTTTTATGACAAAAGGATAAAGCTGAGGTGTTTCTCCTACACATCTCTGAACTACCAAGGCTTACAAAGGGTTCTGTTCCATGAATGCATCACATCTTCTTTTCCTTTAAGAATCTTTGTCACTTCCTTAATAACATTAGACATAGCTGCTCAAAATCTTTGCCTATTGACCTCAGCTTCAAATATGTCTCCAGTCTCACTAGTCTGAAACACTCCTCCCTCCTGACCAGCTAGTTGACTCTCATCATGGTCCTGAACATCTTTTTTTTTTTCTGGTGAGAAAGATTGGCTTTGAGCTAACATCTGTTGCCAATCTTCTACTATTTTATGTGAGATGCCTCCACAGCATGGCTTGACAAGTGGTGTTAAGTCCACACCTGGGATCTAGGCCTGTGAACCCTGGGCCTCTAAAGTGGAGTGTGTGAACTTAACTACTACGCCACCGGGTTGGCCCCTGAACATCTATTTTTTTCTCCAGATAACTCATTTGAATAATCACAACAGAGGAAGGACAACCCCCCCTTATTCAAATGGAATTTCCTGATTATTATCCTTTTAGCATCAAAGCCCTTAGACTATATTTGCATGTGAATATGTATCTGAAAGTAGGCATAGATCTATATATATTAATTCTATCTCCAAATGATTATTTGTGCAATTTTTCAAGTTTTCTTTTGTTGCTTTCATGAAGAACTATTGCCTCTTACAGCTATAAGTCATGGGCTTATTTGAATCATTCCAACCAGCATCAGTGTAAAAGTTCAGAAAATTAATTTGATTTTAGAACTATAATATTGTATCTCAGTAAAGAAGAATTTGAAGTCTGAATGAGCTTCAAGAATGTCAGGGACTACAATTTAATGTATTCCTGGTCAATATGATGACCACACATATTGGTCCACACAACTGAGAGATGCTTTTCAAACTGGCAATTTGAAGGAGATTATGAGGAGCACATCCCGAGCTGAGGAGAGAAGACGTCACTCTTCTTGGCAATTTGTGGAAAGCTAAATCTGGACACTATGAGAATTCCTCTAACCCTAAGCCTCCCTGACTCTATTCTCAGAGCAAGATTTCAGCCACTCTCATCAGCTCCCAAAGAATTCATCGTTTATGTCATGACATTTTTTTAGTCTATTTCATGCTTACTCTTAACCTCTCTCTCGTCTTATATATGCTCTTAAACATACTACTAAAATATTTGAGTTCAGTTTAATGAAACTATAAAATAATTCTTATTTAAAAAAAAAAAAAACTTAAGAGCCCAAAAGTTTGAAATAGACACTAACATTTGTATCTTTGTTTTCTGACTCAGTCTCCCAGAATGGTTATTCCAGTCAAACTGGAGAAAAATACAGCCTTGCTCTGACATTCTGGTGCTGAGCCTGGTCTGGGAGGAGGTAAGGGGGCTCTGGGGCCAAGTGGCCCCAACTGGCAAGGCAGAAGCTGAGCTTGTCTATTACTCAAGACTTAATCTAATGGAGTCATAAAGTTTGAATCTGTGGTGTGTTCACTGGTCAGCAGGCCAGGAGAGAACCCATAATTTAAAGCATTCCCTAAATAGTCACAAGATTTTTGCAAAACTTCCCCAGTTAGAGTAAATAAAAATGAATGATGAGTAACCATTTTGACAATAAAAATGTGCTGGGTGATAAAAAATAAAACAAAGTCCTCTTATGGTGATTACACTGATGACTTTATGCTGTCATGATGCCAAATGAAGGAAATTAAATAGATCTTACATTTCTGCTCAGAAAAGTGGGTGTGGGAGGGGATAAAAGGGAGAGAAAAGCAAGTCAAAATTAGTAAAATTACTTTCAAAGTAATTTTTAGTTAAGTAATTAATGAGTAAAAATAGATTGTGAGGCCTAGTATCCCCAGACTAAATTGACCTACATTACCATAATTCTTTGTGTCTGCATTCTATCTTCCCAACTAAATTGTCCAAAACTTTGAAGACACAGACTGTGCCTTATATCTCTTATGTGTAGCACAGTTCCAGGCATAGCAGAGGCATATTACTAAATATTTGTTGAATGAATGCACTTTCTTGTGCCTAGCATTTAGTAAGTACTTATTAAATATAAATATTTTGAGACTGATGATATATTTGCCTATTTCCATGTTTTACACACTCAGTGAATTATTTATAATTAAGCTATAAACAAACACATATGCATATTTAATACAAAATACACAAATAATATTAACATATTCAATTCCCATATGTTCATTCACACATGTGACCTGCCCTCATAGAATTTCACTCTCCCAAAGAAACAGATATTAAACCACCAACTATACTAAAGTGTGATGAGTAGTGGTGTGGGAATTGCACATGGTCTAGAGCGAGCAGGACCACACTGAATGAATGACAGGGAAGAATTTAGCCAGAGCAGTCAGCCATCTCATGTGAAGGCATGAGTGTGAGTGAGCTCTCACATCAGAGACACCGAGGGACATGCAGATGGGCTGGAGGGCAGCAAGGAACAGGGAGAGTGACTTACATGACCCTGGAGAGCTCACTAGGGACCATATCAGAAATTGTTTTGCAAATCAAATTAAAGACATTGGACTTGATCATAATGGAAGACATTGAAGAGTTCTGAGTGAACTCAGAGCTTAATGCCATCATGGGATTTTGGAAAGTTCACATTGGTCATTGTGCAAAGAATGGATTCTAGAGGGGAGTGACCTAGTTAAGGGATAAGGTACGGTGCTATTTCAGTAACTCAGGGGAAAGAGAATGGTGCCATGGCTTAGGATGGGGTGGGAGAGAGGGATTGGAAAGGATGAGAGAAAACAACATGTTTGGTGTGAGAGGTATTGTGTTTGAGATGTCTGTAGCACACAGGAGATGATGCACAATAAAATCTAGGATGTAACATTCTGGAGCTCAGGAGATCTTCACTACCAGGGAAAGCGCTTGAGAGCCATAAGCACATAGCTAGTAACTGAAGCCATGCTGTGCCTGGACTCATGGGCAGACTGTGTCCTGGGACATTTACCACTGGAGTGAATGATTTTTCTACAGGTAGAAAACTGAGTTAGTGATAAAATAATACTCAAGAGGTAAGTACCATAAGCACACTTATTTACAAAAAAATGGTTCCTTTTTTCCAATGAGATGATAACATAGATTAGAAATAAATATTTTTAGCAGACAAAGTAAGCCTGCTAGTTCTCTAAGCCTACAGGGTCATCTAAGTTCTCTTTAGTTTGACCGTCTCAAGTTAACACAAGCACAAGGGGACAATTTACAAAGGTTACAGCACGCTGGCATAGTTTGTATTACCCAACAGTATCCTAAGTTCATAGTACATAAACTACAGTTTTCCTCAGCACACAATTTAGCTTCACTGTGCCCTCTTACGAGAAATTCGAAGTTTTAGTTATTTAAATGATATGTATTTGCAAAGTGGTTATGGTAAAAAATCCTACACATATTGGATATTTATATGCATTTTTTATATTATTGTCACATTACAGTAGAGATGAAAACAGATGAAGAGAAAGGTACCACAAATCACTTGTACAAATTATTTTCCTCTTCTCTGTATATCTGAAGGCATAAAAATTTTTCTCTGAATTTCTTTGCAGGATAGCAAAGTTGGCTAGACACACAGGCTTTGGAGCCAGGCAACCTAGGTTCAGGCTCTGGCTTTTCTACTTACTTCCTAAATGACATCATGACTTAATCTTCTAAGCCTCAGTTTCATCATCTATAAAATGGGTACATTACCTATCTTTTAGGATTACTATGAGCATTAAATGAGGCAATGTAATTAAGACATCAGCATAGTGCTGGTCACCTAAAAATCACTCAACACACAGTTAACCTGGTAAAATGTGTTCTGTTAAGGATTGGGTCTTAATCATGACAGTACCTCAGAGATGACTGGCATCGGGAGTTTGGCTTTGCATGTCCTCAATAAATGTTTGCCCAATGGAAATTTTGTGAGCATTTTACACACACGCACACGCACATACGCACAGAGACAAGTCTCAGCGGTGACCTCTCTAAGAAGAAAGAGTGCTGGCATCACACAGGCCTGGATTTCAATTCTAGCTTTGCCACTTAATAGCTGTGTGACCTTGAACAAGTTCTTACCCCCTAAGCTTTGATTTCTCCATCTGAAAGAGAAGGATAACAATATCTCTTCATACGGACGTTTAAAATTTAAGTAAGATAACTTTTTTATAATAAGTCCTCAACATAGTCTCCTTCCTCCTTCACAGTACTAATGTTCTCATCTGAGGAACAAAGCAATATAGACCCGAATCTGTAGTGGTACTATATGGCTCATCTAGTAACTTCCTACCAATAAATCCTAAATTAAAATGAACCTCAAGCGACATCTTGAGAAGGTTATAGAAAAGGTGACAAAATGCACCTTTGGAGTATCTTGAGGTCTGTGTGAAGGGTCATGTCCCTGGGTAACTGCTATGTGCTGAGTGTGACCCAAAGAGCTTATGTTTGGGTGGCCAAATGCCCTAGAGGTAAAGAATCCTGTTCCAACAGTGGAGAGACATGCCCATCTGGAAAATCAATCTGAAGAAGCACTTTCACTGAAAACGTCTGCATGTTAAAATCTCATAAGATTTCTTACAGACTCATGTATAACGAATATGAAAATACATATATCACTAAATTTGGCAAAGTGCTATATCTAAAATCACAAACAAATAACAAGTGGGAGTGAGCAGTGGTGGATATTCTGACACTAGGTCTGGAGGTCAGAGCAGAAATAGTCAACTATCAGTTCTGATAAATTCTCAACAACCACAAATCAATCATTTAACAGCTTTTTCTTTTGTTGAGTGAGAATAACAGTGACTTTCCAACAAGACATAAACAGTTGCTAAACTCTTTGCCAAAATAGAAGATTTTATAAATAGCTGAAAAGTGTGAACAGCATGGAGGAATTTTACTTTCCTTCCTTGTTAGATAATAGCATACTAACAATTGGATTAAAAAAGAAGAAAATATGGAAACTGATAATAATACTCAGTCAAATATGGTTAGTCAATTTCTTTTCAGTTTATGATGTGTAAGTTCGTGTGTGTGTGTTTTGCATAGTACAGTCTGGTTCCAAGAGACTTGAGAAAATATGGGGGGAAGTAATGTCATCTGTGTATTCCTAAATTCTCTAAGTGACAGAGGAAGGGGTAGGTAACTAACAGAGTTAGTGTGGAAGCATAAGGTACCCTTCACTGAATTCATTCAGTACTAAGTTATGGACAAAAGATAGGGACAAATGGTGCACAACTGAGGACAGCTAAGTATTAAAGAGACAGTCTGGCACAGTGGATAAGAATATTGGAGCCAGACCACTTGAGTCCAAATCTCAGCTCAGACATCTTTGAGCTGTAGGACCTTGGCAAATTACATAACTTCTCTGTGCCTTGGCTTCCTCCTCTGTAAAATGGTGATAGGGATAGTGCCTAACTCACAATGTTTTTGTGAAGATTAATTAATAAGTTAATACATGTGTATAAAAATACTTATGGCAATGCCTGCCACACCGTGAGTACTAAGCAAGAGTTAACTATCATTAAGGAATGATAACATTTTTAAAAATCTAAAATTCAAAATAAGTTGAAGTGCACAACAATTATTAAAGGTAAGAAAAATTATTTTAAGAGCAAGAAAGTTCACATTTACTGCTTTTGGGCAATGGAGTTCTATTATTGGATGAAAAAGTAAAAGTGAAAACTCTCCAACTTTTAGTATGTTTTTGTCTCCTTGGTCAAAAAGCTCATTAGAAGAATGAGCTTCTCAGTGAATGAGAAAGTTGCTAAGGTGAAATCTACACTCCAGTTACCTGAATGCAGGGATACAAGGGCTGTTCCCCATGAATTCCAGTATCCTGGCCTCAGGTGAAACACCTGTATAGGTACTCAAAGAATCCACAGGGAATAATATGTAGCTATGACTGGTGACCTTCAAAACAATATACAGAATAACAAGGGTTCCTGTATTTCCAGAAAATGATACATGCTGTTCCAATTTCCTAAGAGCAATGTCATTGCAAGTTATTCAGACTCATATGTTTGATATTCCAGAACTGATTCTATAATGGATTAGCATAGCAGTGGACATCATGAAGAGAGACAGAAGAATCTCTAAGAACCAGTACAGGTTTAATAAAACCAGCATATGTCAAATTAACTTCTTTATTTTCTGTGGTAGCATTGGTACATTGGTAACCTGGGGAAATGTGGAATACAATAAAACCTGGAGTTAGAAAGGCATTTGACAAGGTCTGTCATAATATCTTTCATTCATTCGTGTCATCTTTCATTCAACAGATATTTAATAAATGTTAAAATTATGCTAGAATAGAATCTAATCCCTTTATTTAAGTGGTGAGACAATCATAATAATAAATATAATAATGGAACAGTGAGACATTTAAAATGCAAAGTCAGCAAGATCTAGTTACTTAATAGAAGGAGGATGAGAAACTCTGGGGTTGCTCCAAGTTTTCTGAACTGGGGCAACTGTATCAATAGTTCTCAATGGTCCACCAATAGGTGTTGACCTGGCTGTACAGGAATGGCTTGGGGAGCCAATTACAGCTATGCATTCTGGGTGGGAGACCTGGAGAGTTTGGCTCAGGAGCCCGGGTGGAGTCCTGGTGATCTCTTAGTGTAAAACGCTCTCTAGGGGGGTTTGATATTAATCTAGACTTGGAATCGGCTGAAAAGGTAGTAAGTAATGAAGAGCTTAACCTGTGATAATGAGATTCATTTTATACAATTCAACACACTCCGATCTATACATTCTAGTAAGTCAGGACATCTCCAAAATAGTCACATAAGAGGTTATATACTGATGACAAACACAAAATCATTTGATTAAAACATGATAGAATGTCTCTCTTGGAATGTCCTTCAGATTCTGCAGTGTGATCTTCTGAATGTTGACCATGGCAGTAAATTTTGACCTTTATTGATGGACTTTATTTGTGGAAAAAGTCCAGTTATTCAGAACCAAACAATATCAATCAGGTGCATAATCAACTCATTAATAATTTTTCTGAACAAAGTAGTATCCCTGAAATATGTGGCATATATCTTTGTAAAACTCAGTAAATATTTCTGCTAAATATAAAAATATGAAAAACATAAAATATAAAAATGTACACAAATATTTCTTGTATAAGAAACTCCAAAGTCACAAGACATAGCTTCATGAATGTATTTATATAATTGCACTCATGCATGGGGCTGTAAACTGCTGAAACGTGCCAAACGGTCTAGCTGGCCTTCCATAAAGAAAATCATCTGTGATAGGACTTCAGGGGGACCCAGAACCCTACATCTTACAAAAAAAATTCTAATTTCCTTGGCTCACCGTAGACATTTAAAATCTAACTATTAGTGTTCCAATCCTCAGGGTTAAAGCATTAACTGTTACAAAAATGCGCACACCCTTGGGAAGAATGACATAATGAGCCCTCTTAGATATTAATGTCTTCACATTAATAAGTCTGTCATTTCCTTCACGAACAGGGTTTTCCTAGAAGAGCAATGATTATCACAAGGGATCAGAATGCCTGTGATGGGCGCTTTAGGGGAACGCCAATGACAAGGGAAGTGAGGATGCTGCAAATAGGACTAACCTCTTTCAAGATAACCCATGGCTTGGGCATATTTGAAATGGCAACCAATACATAAATCTGACAAAAAGCAAGATTTAGAAAACCATTTAGGATGTTACATTCAAATAAGACTAATTGTATGCAGGATTTACAAAGGAATAGGTACCAACACAAAGTTAATAAGCTGTTGGTACCCAGAAGCTATCATCTTTCCAAAATCCAAGTGCATGTTGTTAACAGTCGTATAACAAATCCTTCTGCAACTGCGAGGCAGAGGAGGGCATGAGCACGGTAGTGGTGAGAACACATGCCATTTGGCCCCCGTTTATGAGAGGATCATGAGTCAGTTCCAGGCCTTACAGACTTACCCCAAACTCATCTCAGATGTGAGAACTGCATTTATTATGAATTTTCTCTGAACAGCTTGCTTTCCCATTATGTTTTTCAAAGTGTATTTTAAACAAAGAGTATTTCTCATTTTAAAATAAAATTAAAAAGACATGGGTCATAGCATAACCTTATCAGTGAACAAATATCAAGAAAGAAAGAGAAAGGGAGGGAAGGAAGGAAGGAAACAGGGAGGGAAAAAGCAAGACAAGACCAGACCAGAATAATACCTAGCTGGAGAGCCTTTAGAAGCCTCTGGATTCTAGTCCTTTACAAATTTTAGAAGTGAATTCACCAATCACTGAAGTTTTTAATATTTCACTTTCCACTTAAAGACCTCAAATAGTCTTGAAAATTCTAAACTGTTGGTGATAACTTATTTTTCCTTTGGAAATATTTTTAAATGGAGAAGTAAGTAGCTCAGCTTTAAAGCTAAAATCTCCATGTGTTTATTCTTTACCAAGAAGGATTGTGCTTGTGTGTGTTTGCAAGCATCGTGTGTTTTTCAGAGTGTCACAAAGAGAAGCTGTTGGTCTCTTTGGTGCAAAAACACTTGTAGTCCACAATAACTGTGCAGAAATGGTGACCTTTCATATTTCCCCATCATGAACCAAACTGCTCATCGGTTACTTCTCTCATCCTCACTTTAAAATAGCAGTCATTCAAATGTTCTCCCTGATGTCACTTTCTGAATAATCTCAAGTACATCCTGTAATCACTATAATTTCAGTTACAAATGCCATTAACTACCACTCCTGGTCAGGGGGGAATAGAGTGAGGGGGGATATCTAGCCTCATAGGATGATTGGATAAACAAAATGTGGTATATACATACAATGGAACATTATCCAGCCTTAAGAAAGGAAGGAAATTTTGATACATACTACAACATGGATGAACCTTAAGGACATTAAGCTAAGAAAAATAAACCAGTTACAAAAAGGGCAAATATCATATGATCCCACTTACGTGCAGTACCTAGAGGAGCCAAATTCATAGAGACAGAAAGTGGAACAGTGGTTGCCAGGGGCTGGGGTGAGGAGGGGACGGGGAGATAGTGTTAATGGGTACAGGGTTTTGGTTTTGCAAGATGAAAAAGTTCCGGAGATTGGTTGCACAAAAATGTGAATGTACTTAACACAGCTGAACCGTACACTTTGAAGTGGTTAAGCTGGTAAATTTAATGCTATGTGTTTTTTTGCCACAATAAAAAATAATAAAAAAAATACATATGCAGGTTTCCCCTCAGTATCTGAAACATTTCGTAAGCCAAAACAGTGTAAAGCAAAGAAGTCATCATTAATTTATAGGGGAAAAATTTTTGAGCGTTCCCACTCCCCACAAATAACCTACCCAAATAAATAGAGAGAAAGCCCAGAGGCTCACAGACACAGTTCAAAGCTATGGCAGCTCCATGCTGAGCGTTGTTCCGGGGAAGGAGCTTGGCCACGCCACTCTCGCTACTTGGGGTCCGCGCTGCCTCTACGACAGCTCGCCACAAAACAAATGCTGAAAGTTATTTTCACTTTTTTTTCACAAAAGCAAAAATCCTCCTCGGATTTCTTTCAGTTACAGAAAAGAGGTCCTAATGTAGGTCTTTTGGAAAAACAAGTGGCATAAAGTGAACATTCGGATAGCGAGGGAAACGTGTGTGCTCTCAAAAAATTAAAAATGTACACAGCCCATGGGAGTGCACACACGTGTTTCAGATCCAGGATGTCACCGCACAGCTCTCCGGTTCAAGGCCTGACTAATGGCTGCATGTGGCTGTCACTGACCAGAGCCTGAGCAGGACTAGACACCCTCCTGAGTCTCACATTCCGTAGCTTCCCCAACCTCTAGAAGGAAATCTTATTTTAGCATAGAGCTCAAACAACCGGCTCACCCTAGGAGAAAACACGAATCTCTTTACAAGACACCATAAAGCATCCAGGACTTTCAACCTACACCTACATCTGGTGACAACGACCTAAATCAGGAGTCAGAATTAACCCTGTGTCCTAGGTGTGATGCAAAGCTGAACATTACTCTCAAAGGTGTTCTACTTTCTCTAGAAAGTGAGATGTGGTGAGATGCAATGAGTTCAGAAACGTGATAAGCCAAAAAATTCTCTGGTTTCTCCTCTGAGATTCTTAGATATCAGGAATAATATCTATATGAATTATGTTAGTTGTCCCTTACTAGGACTTGTAATTTCCCTCTCTTCATTTACAGTAGACTGATGACTTTGGTTAACTAGAGATGTGAGACATACCCCCAAACCACTCTTTGGACTACCCGACAGAGAGAGGAACCATCCCTGCTTTCTGTTCTACTTTACTCAAAGAAGTCCACCTTTCAAAGGGGTGAGTGCTAATAAATACAGGGATTCTTTGTTTAAAATCTATTTTCATAAAGGAGAAACTTAACCACAAAGGTAATATTCCAGTTGGAAAAACAAAAACAAAAACAAAAACTCAGGTCTCCTTTATTTAAATCCTTTAATCCTTAATTTAGGACACATGATGTTTAAAGAGTTTCACTATACTGACATATTTTACATCAGAATCAAGGTATAGTTTCCGCCACCATAAAATCAGCATTAATAAATTCTGGGATAGTGTCTTCTCTCCTAAGGATAACATTAGGGCCTAATTGTCAATTGGGTAAGATTAACACTTCCATTCAACAACTATTTTTTGAATATCTAATATATGCCAGGCATTGTTCTTCTAGGTGATGATGATGATAATAATAATAATAATAATAAAAAGATGAAAATCATTGTCCTTATTGAACATAAACTATGTATATAAATTATGAAATAAGAATGAGATGAACAATAAATGCAACAAAAAAGCAGATTATATAGAATGCTAGAAAGTGATAAGAATATGGCAGAAAAAGAAGAGTAAGCTGAGAGTGATGGGAAGTGCCTAGGGAATGGTGGGGAGGGCGGAGGGGCAGCTTGCTCTAATATGTAGGACAGTCTAGGTAGGCCTGGTAAAGGAAGTGAGATTTAATCAGACTTGAAGGAAGTGAAGGAGGTGTCCCAGTGCATATCTAGGAGGAGAGTGCCCCAGGTCCAGAGCTGGAGCAAGGGCCCAGGTGGAAACATGTCTGGCCTTTGTGGCATGACCAGCAAGGACAATGAGCTGGAGAGAAATGAAAGGCAGAAGTAGGAGAAACGGACACCCCAACCATGCTGGGCCTTCAGGACTGTGGCTTTGACTCTGAGTGAAATGGGGGGCCATGGCAGGGATGCGGGCAGCAAAGTAGTGTGCCCTGGCTTATGTTTTACAAAGATCACTTTGGCTGCTCTGCTGAGAGTGAACTAAAATGCAGCAAGGAATAGGAAGATCAAATATCTCTTCCCCTTACCAAAAAATAGTTGTGTACAAATAAAATACTACCTCTTGATGGCCTGTCAGGGTGAGTTAGTGTGGACTGTTTCTAAATGTGATGATTTCAGGGTCATCCTTGTACGCTGTGAAGAGCACTAGATAAGGAGACGAGAGACCAGCTCCAACCTCCACCACTAACTGAATAACTAGGAGCCTTTCTAGGGTGTGATGGGGACCTGGTGTGGAAGACAAAGACCAGAAAGATAAAGCTATGGGGAAAGAGTTACATGAAAACTTTGCATTCAGAAATGAGAAATTTAAAAGAAGGACAAGATTAATTTATCTACAAAATGGGGTTTTCAGCGCAGAGAGATGCTCTGAGCAAAATTCAGTGAAATTCTTTAGAAGAGAACAGGACAACAATAGAGCGAAGAAATTTGACTGGGGCCCTGCGGGCCAGCTAAGGAGATTTTGGCCAGAATAGCTACCAGCAGGAGAACAAAAGGAGATACAAAGCGTGGGTTGTGGAGATCTATATTGCATCGTTGTATGAGATTATGTACACTTAGTATCATTTGTTTTTAATATAGGTTATATGCATTTAATGTAATTTTGCTGTTTCCCCAAAACCTTTTTCCTATCCAGTAAGATCATTAAAGGACTTTAGCAACCACCTTGGGAAGGATATGGCTTAGGGAAGAAAATTTCCCAGGACATGCCAGAGAACCAAGACCAACTTTTGGCCCTGGGATGTATCAGTGTTAAATTAATCAAAGTAACTTTCTACAGAGAATATCTTTTCTTGACTATATTTCAATATAACATTACTCAGCATCCTCATCTCTTTGATTTTCCTCACGTGGAAGGCAGTCAGTAACTAACTGCCTGGTTAGCTAATCAACACAGCACTGGAAGGTTAGGAGCAGGGATTAGGGGTGAAAAAGGGAAGATGGCAGGCAAGGTTGGGGAAAAAATTGGTACTGAATGGCAGATGGAGACAAGATGGCAGAGCAGAAGACAGGCCTTATAATGGGAAGGAGTACAGACGGCAAGAAAAGATATGAGGCCTTTGTGCTTTGTAGGCCCACAGAAGCACTAGGGGGAAGTTAAAGTCATCAGAATGCCAAAGAACCCCTGGCAGCTTGAGGGAAAACAGGAGAGGGTACAACACCTATTAAGTGAAGCGGGAGGTAAGAATATTTGAGAGAAGAAAGAGTATCGGCCATGAAAGCTAAATCCAAAACAGGGATATAAATAATCACAGACAAGAGCTATATGTAAAGCATACAAGCTCATTTTTCTCTCTTTTTGCTTTGAAATGTTTTGTGGAATTATTCATAATATGATTTTATTTATTCTCTGAAATAAAAATAATCACTTTAAAGGAAATTTGAAACAATGTATGTATATGTGTATGTAATTCACATCCCAGATCACATCCATTCAGAACTGGCATTCGCTGTCACTATTTACTTAACTATTTGACCAGGGAAACATCATGTCAAAATGATGGATAAAAATCGAGAAATCCTTGAGAACAAAGATTTGTTCTCACATTAAGTAGCTAATGGAAATAGAAGGCATCATTTAAATAAACTGGTTTACAGGAGCAATGGAGACAAATATAAATTTATGAATTTGGTCATTGCTGATGATTATTAATTATGATTCATACTGGCTGGAAAACACGTACACGATCCTGATGCAAGTTTATATGGCATTAGGAAATATCATTCAACATGACTTTCATTAATATCACATTTCTAACAACAATTTACTGACATACAGTCTAGAAATGATAACTTAAGATTCTCAGTTTCAGACAGAAAACCAGCAGTATCTGTTATCCCACCTAAGTGCCTGAAAAAGAGGAATGAATTTGTGAAAATCTTATACATTGGAATCTCTTCTTCATCTCATCGAGGTGGTCCAGGGATTCCTCAGCAGTCACCGAAAATCCCCCAGGGCTCAAAATCATTCTGGGTAAAGGAGTATTTCCCCCATATCTGCATCTGTACTCCCCTGCACGTGTGTAAGCCTTAGGTAGAAATTTGAGGAGATTTTGGTGGCAAAATGGCTAAAAATACAGCCATAGGTCAAATCCAAGTTTAAGTGGGGAGCAATGTAGCTTTGCTATAGGAAACAAATTTTACTTGTAAAGGTAATTTAGACATTACATGCAAATTTACTTAGCATGCCATCTGGCACACAGTAATTTTATAATTAAATGGTAGCTGATAGGACATACTGACTGAGTCAGGGCTTGAGAAAAGAAGTCAAAGAAGTCAGCCCTACTCCAATGCACTGAAAGTATCCAGAGATTGAATTCTAATGGAAGAAAGATGGAAATGCCCAATGACCACATATCTATCTGTATACATGAATTAGTACAATGATTACTTTTAAAAGAAAGGGAACTGGAGCTTTGACCACTTCCATTCCAAGTTGGGCTTGAGACCTCACTGATGGGCTGGGATTGCCCTGACAGGGCAGAGAGAGTTATGCAGCACGGGAGGCGGAATCACTGAGAGTCAAGTCCAAACAGTGTTCGACACTGCAAGAAGCTGCAGGGGACTCAGGGAATGCTACTGTGGCAACAAGGGACAGCTAGCGGTGACTTTCTCCTGACCTTGCCATCCCAAAACAGGCTCCTGTCTAAGGTGGTTCCTAGAGGCGGAAGGGAGGGCATGTCTCCAAGACTGCTCCACACCAAATGACCAGGGCTCCGAGGTGCTCCAAAATTTGACAGTCACTCGCTTCAGTGTGGATTTTAATTCATTAAAGGCTGGGACAGTTGGCTTGCTTCTTCAATCTGGAGACTCCTGTCTGTTAGTTCTGAGAAGTGCTTTTGCATTGTTTCCTTGTTAAAATTTTCCCTGCACTAAATTTCTGGAGTGCTTATGTTAGAGACTTCCCCCACATACCTGGTCCTCCTTGGCTGTCTGTTCTTATTCACATGCAACGTCCTGACAAGCTGATTGGAGGCTCTGCTGCACAGTAGGGGCTTGCCCACTTCATGGGAGGGAGATTGCAGGCCTCATCAGTGATTTTTAACTCATGGCTCTTCACTGTCATTATCTTTAGGTCATTTCTCTGGGAAGATTCAGTTGATCCAGGGAAAGCTCCCCAGCCTCACTACTCAGGCAGCTGTTGTCGTCTAGTACCAGTAACAGGCAGGGAAGGAGGTTTGGCACCAGGGTCTCAAACTTCACTCTGCAGATTTTCATGTAAACCCCTGTATTTCATCCAACACTTGCTCCTCTTCCCATTTTCCCAGAATCGTTGGTAGCTCCTACTATCAGAGAAGATGGAGTTTGAGTTGACTTCTTGTTCTCCTTTTTGTTTGCAAGCGATTGTTCAGATGAGAAGGGAGTGGAAACATCTTTACTACATCTCAAAACTAGCAGTTCAGATAATCTAAACAAATGTGCCCCATTCACTAAGGGGACCACTATCTAAGTCACTTACTTCTCTCCAGAGTTTATTTATATTGAACTACCTTATATTTTTTAGCAAACTATATGATTTAAGGGAACACCCTGTACCACTTCACAGTTTTTATTTGAAAAGCACCTTCAACTATCAATTATTTGAAACAATGGACATATCAATGCTCAGCCTGAAACAAATAAAACTGATGTGTAAGCATTAGGATAGATTTGAGCACATCAGCAAATTGGCCGTTCACAAATCACTATGCTGTTCGATGTTAGTAACAAATATGAAGGAAATAGAAGGAAGAGATTGTCCAAATCCATCGCAGCTCTACTCCCCTCCCCAAGGGGAGCGAGTGCTGCTGACCTTTTCATTTGAAAAGCACCACGCTGACTTTTCTTTGTTTTGTTCTGTTGGGTTTTTTTGAAATGTAAAACATAACTGGCCCTTTTGATTTCCTAGGAAGGGGATAGGTAAACTTTAGAAGAATCTTCAGAATTCAGTTAAACTAGCAAAATAACACACGTCAGAGGAAATCATAAACCTACAGAAGCCATTTAAAATACAGATCTCTCAGGCCTCAAGCAAGGCGCATGGCTGCTCTTCCGCTCTGGACCTCCTTCTTGACATCTACATGGATGGACTCCACCCCTGAGGGAGACACCTGACTCAGTCCAGCTTTGCCATCCATTTCTGAGTTCAGTTTTGGGAGACACTCTTCTGTGGGTCAGACAGAAACCAACATTGTCCTGCTTCAACTTTACTGTTGAATGTAATGTTGAATTATAATGTCTTATTCTGCCCTCTCTCAATTATTCTTTCCTATTTTTTATTAGATTTAGAACTCAAACTGGGAAAAAGAGTGGACATCTTAAATCCCAACAGATATAATCACTTTCCAAAGGCACAGGTTTGACAAACTGATTGAAACTACTAACCCACTACCAACACAGAAATGTATTTCCTAATAATTTGCATGTCATGGTATTTAAATTTTTCTTAGTTTAAAATAATTACAAAGGTCTTTTTGACGGTTTTCCTTAGCAGTCATCTGAGCTATTGTATGACTGGTTGACTGGGTTGATTTGTGAAATGAGTCAGTCAGGGAAAAAATGACCCTTGAAGTCTTCATCTGTCATTTCACCTACTAAACCTTGCTTACCACTTTAAAAATCAATCCTATGAGGCGTGGACTTTTATATTCAAAACTTAGAGCAAACTGAAGCTTACAGAACGAAGCAACTTTCTTATTGTCATGTGGCTAAGAGGTGTCAAGACTATTAAATTCACATGTGTATGTATATACATATATCACATAAATATTTAAATATCAGAGGTAATGTGATTGTAAATATTGAAACAACATATTCTACTTTTTCTCCTTTAATTATGTTCCAATGCAGCCTTTCCCTTTCTGGGCACAAAATGGAAAGAACTTGATTAACTTTAGCAGGAGACACTGGGAGCCAGGCATGATACATAGAGAAAAGACTTGCTGAGTTCTGGTTGCTCTCATTTACTCTCTCAAGAGCTAAGCAGGGGGACTCTGATCCCAGGTATCCCCCAGTGAGTACAGACCATGCCCCGACTCTTTCTCAGGGATTAGGCTGTATCCAGAATTGTTAGGCTTGTATACAGAAGAAGAAGCATATGATCTAGAAAACACTGCCTTTTTGTGGGTCTTGGGGAATAGTGGAAGAAGAGAGGAGGCCAGGGAAAGAAGACAGAAAGGAGCAGGCTAAGGGAGAGAAATAGCGTGTTCCTATGCTGTCTCTCTGGGCTGTCCATGGGATGGGAGGGTAGGTCAAAGAAGAGAGAATATCACCAATGCAAAGTGGGGCTTTTGTCTCACTTCCCAACCTTGGACTCTGGAAAGAGGCTACCCATACCAGTTTGGGTATGATAACATAAAAGTGAACTTGGCTGCTCAGCACTACTGGGCAGGGGAGACCCAGCAAGTTCTATTTCCTGGCCTGCCTCAGTTCCTGTGAGGTGGAGAGAGGCTTGGAAGTGGCTGAGGGGCTGCCTGCAGACTAGCCGACTGAGGCCATCATAGCAGGGGGAAGGGGCTGCAGAGTGCAAGCCCAGTTGGAGCTGAATGGGATAAAGTGAAGATCTCATGGGTGCCTAGAAAGAATCCACCAGCAGCTGCCAAGGAGGGGTAGTCAGTCAGGCAAAGCCAGTAGGTTCTGACTGTGCCAAAACAGACCAGGCTGTGCCTTGTCAAGTATCGAGGTTTCATCCTTAAATGCCAACAGGGCAAGAGAGGTGGAGGAGATGAGCCCAAGGGGACAGACAGAGGGCCCTTGTGCCCAGCGATGCGCACTACACCCTCCACGATATAACGGAAGCCATACACTCACCTCCACTCACAGAAGCTATCTTCATCCATGAGGTTGGTGTGTGGCTTGAAGCAGAGCATCTTCCCTAGAGAGCGGGCAGTACCTAAAGCACTGTTTAAATGATTGCTTCAAAATAAATTCTCACAGTGTTTCAAACCAGCAGTTTAAAGAAATGTACTTTATCTTTGTATCTACGTTGTACTGAGAATGAAAATTTTAACTACATTGCAACGAGGATTTTATCAAGTTTTTTTTAATTAGAGAGCAAGTACCTAAGAGAGCTTATCAGTTCTAATTAAGTTATAAATAGGTTAAATAGTCTTAAAAGTAATTCTTAAATATTTCTTTGATAAGGTAATTATGACTTTGCTTACTGCTGAGAAAAGGCAATCATAAAATTTTGGCAAAGAATAAATTTTAAGTTCCTGAGATACTTATGAAACACGACTACTCCATTCAGTCATTCTAATACAATGATGTTTTTCATAGATAAACTCTACTAGTCATTCCGGAATAAAGATCTTGGTCTAGTTAATTTAGCTCTAGACATATTTGGTAAATTTCCGCAAAGAGCTTTTAATCTATTATTGCCAACGCACCTGCACTCAGACACATTATTTAGTGAACAGAACCGCATTTGTTACCAGGGGAAAACTGCACTCTGTGGGCAAGGTTTCCTCTTGGGGCCACTTCTCTGCCGCTGGATCTACCGTTCCAGCAGGCCGTGGGAGCCCGGCAGTGCTGAAGAGCCTAAAACTCAATACTTAATTATGAACATTTCTCTATGACTGTCGGGTCAGAGGGAACAAGGAAGCTTCTTCAAAGTTCTCTTCAAACCCACATTCCTAGGAGAAATCTTCAAGTCCTAAAGGGAATTATGTCTCATCGTATTTGACAGCAGTTTAGGATGAAAAGTAAATACTTAACCTGGGTCCAAAGATTTCTTCAAAGCTAATAAACATACACAGAAGAACTTGAATCAAAAGAAACTGATTAGATGCCTAAGTACAGATGAACAACTCTGATACAAAAGATATAATATGTTTTAATAACTACAGCTTCCCTTTCCATTAGCAGGTATAATTGCTGCCACTTAAGGAACTAATATGTCTTTTCTACCTCTTATTACTATGATAAATCGCTAGTGGAATGCATTCCGAAGTGAGTAATGTCTTGCTGGACATTGGTAATTCACTTAAACTGATTACCATAATAACAGATACAATGACATAATCTCCGGATTCACATTAGTGTCTATAGCTTGGCCTGCTCTTGCAGATGAGCTGCTGGATCAAAATTAAAGAGGCTTAGAATGAAAACAGTGTTTTGCTCATGTGGTTTTCTTTAACATACATCATCTTCTCGGTTGGACAGGCTATAAAACAAGACCAGTTCAGAACCGTTATTTTATGTTAATTTCTTTACCATGATAACAAATTGCCTGAATGTGATGAACATTATCACCAGAAAACAAAACAAAAACAAAAGACAGTTATTCACCTAACTGTGGAATTTTAAAAATGCCTAATGGCAATTGTTCGAATCTACTTCCAATCTACATCCCAAGGACCCTTTAGGCAAAATGTGTCAAGAAACCCTGTAAATAAACTTCTAATAAATTATATCAATTTTTACTGAAACATTTAAAACTTGATTTCTACAGCATTTAATTAGTACAAAACAGTAAGAGTTTCATAGTATGGCTTCAGTAATTGAGAACAGATGAAGTATTTGGAGTAAAAATTAATTTGGGTACAAAGCTATTTTTTTTTTCACCTCAAATACCTCCTATCCTGCGCGATTACTGCTACAGTAGATTTGATTAGTTTTATTCAACTATAAGCTCTAGCTAACACTTACATTCCAATATGTTCCACAGACTGCATTAGATTTAAAGCTACTTGAGAACAGGAAACTACATGTTGTAGCACATAGTAGGATGAATAATGCCCCCCAGAGATATCAGGCCCTAAGTCCTGGAACCTGTAAATATTACCTTATTGGGAAAAACAGTCTTTGCAGATGTGATTAAATTAAGGATCTTGAGATGGGGAGATTATCCTGGATCATCTAGGTGGGCCCTAAAGTATTACATGTGGAAGAGGAAGGCAAAGGGAGGTTTGACCAATACAGAAGAGGAGGTGATGTGAAGATCAAGACAGAGACAGGAGAGACGGCCAAAGCCAGGCAATGAAGGACACCCCCAGAAGCTGGAAGAGTCAAGGAACAGATCCTCCCTAGAGCCCCCAGGGGGTGTGTGGCCCTTCATCACCTTGGTTTTGGATTTCTGTCCTCCAGAACTCTGGGAGAATAAATGTCTGTTGTATAAACCGCAAAGTTTGTGGTAATCTTTTACAGCAACCCTAGAAAACTGATACACAGCATTAGATTTTTGTTCCCCCTCAACCCAAATAAAATTTAGAATCAAAGAGAATCTGACATGAACAAAGGTATATCCTTTAAAAAGTGTTTTCAAATATTTATTTTTTGCCTAGCTGAGTCTCCTTAATGACTCTGGAGCAAGATAAAGTCAAAAATTCCAATGAAAAATCCATTTTGTTACTTAAAAATATAGTTAGTAGGGGCCTGCTCCGTGGCCGAGTGGTTAAGTTCGCGCACGCGGCTGCAGGGGCCCAGGGTTCGGATCCTGGGCGCGGACATGGCACCGCTCATCAGGCCACGTTGAGGCGGCGTCCCACATGCCACAACTGGAAGGACCTGCAACTAAGATATACAACTGTGTACGGGGGGGAGTTTGGGGAGAAAAAGCAGAAAAAAAATATATAGTTAGTTGCAGCGGTTAACCACTGAGAATAGAATATGGCAACCATGAGAATAAAAAATGGTTTTAAATACTTAGGTAATAGCTTGAAAGGAATAAAGAATCAATTTCTCTGTTTGTATCACTAAGCAAAATGGAAATCTTTTTCTTTTTTTTGGTGCAATGAGACATTAAGACTACTGTCTTAGCAACTTTCAAGTATATAATACAGTCTCATTAACTACAGCCACCACGCTGTACACCAGATCCCCAGAACACATTCATCTTGTAACTGAAAGTTTGCATCTTCTGACCAACATCTCCCTATTCTCCCCACCCCCTAGCCCTTGGTAAGGAAATCTTTTCCCTTTTGTGGGAATTTTTAAAGAGATTACATTTAAATCTCTTGGGATGATTAAAAATAAAAACAAGATAATCCTTCCTATAGGCAATTAGTTACATTAAAATATTTTTCTGAGTTTCCTCTAGATATATTTTTACATTGTGTGATTTACATATGTTTCCTCTGTCTATTCCAGTTCTTGAATCTTTTGGGATTCCAACTACTATTTGTACGAGTCCTACTATTTCCTTATTTGGAACAATTAAGTGCAGTTTTAGAAAATGTTATAAATATTCTACTTTACAATGCATCTCTGGATTGTTTTCTCAATGTTTAGCTAAAATATTCATTATTCTGTAGAACGAATTCTAAGCGTTGAGTTCAATATACTATACATTTTATTAGTGACATTAATGACATAAAAATTTGTTCCTTCTCTTTATTCTATTTGAAATTCTTCATTCTAGGATAATTTCTAAGTAATTGAAGTTTGAAATACTTTACACTGTCTCATTAAAGAGTCCCCAAAATGGCTAAGAATTGAGATTCTAAAATTGTTTTTTGCTATTAAATTTTTACAGAAATCTGTTGCAGGAAAGTCAGCGTGCTTGTTGAGCCATTTCCTGTCCTTGTTCCAATGCTCATGAAAAAGAGGAACGCTTTAGATAAACCAGCTGCTGGATTTCCGAGAATAGCAAATTACTCTAAAACTCTTATTTGATGTGCTCCTGCCACACTTTTTTTTTCCAGCAGGATTTCCTCATTTTTCACAACTATTTGTTTCCATTCTAAATTAGCTTCCTACAAATAGCCCCTTGTCAAATGTGTACTTAGCGATCTGCACAGAGTTACCATAAATAATAATGAGACGCCCCAGTTCATAAATAATGATAAGAGATGCCCCTGTTCATTATACCCACTTCTCTTTAATTAAAAAAGTCACAAAACACAACTTTTTCATTGAAATTTTGTCTCTATGCCTTGAAATAGTTCACTGCAAAATGCTATGAGCCGATCTGGAATTCTTCATGATTACTGAATTATACTGTTAAACGTTTTAGATTAAAAAATAGCAATAATGAAAAGGTCATTTATATATCTGGAGAACTAGTATAAAAGTAATTCAATTCAAATCTCTTTTTATTTTTTTTTTTGTAGCTTCAGTCATTCTTGTCTCTTCTACCTGTTCCTGTTTCTCCCCGTATTGGTTATTTTACTGACATTCTGATGACTCTTATTAAGTTAGCTACCTGAGAAACTTCCACACTTGCCGCATGCTCTAATCTGACCTCATCTTCCTGATTTGAGGTAAGCTATGTCTGTGATGATCTACTTATTCTTAGAAACAAATAAATATTCATGATTCTGATTACATAAACTATGGGAGAGAATTTGCACCTGGATGGATCTCTCCGTGGTCTCTGTCCTTGTCGCTCCTCACCAACCTTGGAATAAAGAAAACATCACCCTCCTCGCGAAGGTAGGCAAGTCCCTATGTCTAGAGGATAATATAAATTCCATCTGTGTGGATTATAATGATGTGATTATATTAATGGCATAAATAAAAGGTTTGTTGAAACTTCCAACAGCAATTTATTTTTTCTTTGCCTATATAAATGATGAATTCCAGTCTCTTCCATTTCACTACCTGTGAAACTTTCCTTTACATAGTAAAACAAATATTTGAATCTGGGGAAGTCTTCTAAAGGAATGACACTTGTTTCTTTTAAAAATGCTCTGAACAGAACACTAATATCCAGAATCTACAGTAAAAGGTACTCATTAAGTCTCAGGAAGTTTAGACAATAGACACAAACCCTTTATTTAATGATGGCACATTAACAGTTTGGTTTTAGCACCAGCCAGCTGTGGGTACAGATTTCAGTTCTATATCTTATTAGTTTCATGAACCATAATCTTTCAGAGGCTGTTTCATCATTTGAAAAAAGGGGATAATATCTATTTTGTTATGAGGGTCAAATGAATTGAATGTAATTTAATGTAATGAATTAAATATAAAGAAAAACAAATAACGACTTTGGTCCCTAATGGAATCTCAATAAATGTGTCCCCACTTCCTTTAGCCTTCACTTCCAGAGGTCATCAGATACCTGGGGTCTGCGTGCACTGGGTCGGAAGTGACTATGGCTTCTAGTGAGAAAGATTTTCAAGCTTCAAAATGTTTTGGCCCCATTAGCTGACACGAATATGAAAATTGAAACAATTGGTTAAATATTGCGCACTGAACTGGAAAAGAAATTGATGTACGCAATATTGGGCAGGGGGTGCAGTAAATTTAGCCCCACCATATAATGGCTGATAAGAAGAAAAATTAGTATTTTGGGATATGGGGACTACAGATTAAAAGGTAAAAAAAAAAATTCGACTGAGAAATTCTACTTCTACAATTTATAGTAGTAAATCTTCACGGATTTATTTGTTCCTTTAGTAAATATTTAGTGACCACCACACAGTAAGCACTATTCTTGGTTCTGGGGATAGAGCCGTGAGTAAACAAGACTGAGTTTGTTCTCTGCTTCCATAGAGTTTACACTCTAATGAGTGGATGTATAATAAACAAACACAAGAGTATTTAAGAAATAATACACATATGAAGGAAACAAAATGTGGAGGCCTGTCGAGAGTGACTGGAGTCTCCTTTTACACTCAGTAGGCAGGAAGCCGCTGAGAGAGATGGCATTTCCACTGAATCCCGGCCAAAAAGGAGGAGGCAGCTGGAGTGTGAGGGGAGAGCATTTCAGCCCAGGAGGGCAGAAAGAAGCCAGCGTGGGAGATGAAGAGTGAAGAGAGGAGAGGGGTGAGAGGACATGAAGGGGAACGGGGGCAGGTCATATGGGCCCTGACAGCCAGAGGAAAGAGTGTGGATTTTATTGCAGTATTCTGAAAGCCCCCTGAAGGATTATAAGCAAAGGAGAGATATGACAGACAGGAGAGTGACTGTGGGGACAGCAGGTGAGAGGTGACATCCTAGAGCAGTCCAGGCAAGACCAGATGGACTAGATGGTCCTGGAAGAGTCAGAAGGAAAAGGGCAGATTTGGGATGAGTTTTGAAGATTAAGTCAATGAACCTTAGTGATGAACTGAAGGTGGGGAGTGAGGAAAGGAGAAAAACAACACCTAGGCTTTTGCCTGGATCTCCTGGGAAAGGAGTGAAGCCTTGAAAAGGGAGCTAAGACAGATGGGGGAAAAGCAAGTTTGAGGTAGGGTGGGAAAAATCTACAGTTCTCTTTTGTTAATTTAGAGCTATCTATTAGGCATTCAAGTGAAAAAGCCATCTTTGTTGTATGGAATCTGCTCCTCAGAGAAGGAATCAGGACTGGAGCTGTTGTACAGACCCAGACATAGTCAAAGACTTATATGCAAGGACGTTAAAAAAAAATTTGTAATACAGAATGAATGAAAACAGACTAAATGATTGCTGATATGCAATAAATATAAATTGAGGTCCATCCATACAGTATAATGTTATGTATCCCTTAAATGATCTTTCAGAATAATATCTAGAAGAATGGAAAAATGGGAATGTATTTTTATACTATTAAGAGGAAAAAGGCGTGAGTAATGTGATCCCATATTTGTATTAAAATATGTAAGTTTTAGAAGTCAGGAATATAAGAATATTTGAAGAGTTACTTTGGAGTTTTTCAGTGTTACTATTAGAAGTGTTCTGTATTTTCTATCCTTTTTTGTATTTTCAAGTTTTTAAAAATATGGAAAAATTAATGACCTTAAAAACCAATATCATTTAAAACATGAGTTAGCATACGAGTAACAACAGCTGAAGGTACCAAAGTAAGATTTACCAAAAATAGTTCAGCAATATTCTTTTCTTAACATTATCATAAAAGTACAAACTGAGAAGTGGAAGCGTTGATATACTTTCTAGTTAATTTGCTTATATAATGGTATTGTTTAATAACTTTTACAAAACAAAAAAATTCTCAGTATTTCTTTCCTGTTCTTTGCATACATAAACTTTTGATCCCAGAGAATTTTGCATACAAAGTGCTATATTTCACCATTCCTACGTTTTATTAAGAATAGTAGATATAGTTAGTCCATCCATCACTCTTAAATTTACTTGGAAAAATGCAATGTGACATCCACTGCTGTTAATTCCAAAACAAATGGATTACAGCCAAGAAATGTTTTGTTTCCCCTTAATAGTTGATTTGGGTGACAGCTGAAAATAATCAATTGTGTGAGAATTGGACTCTGCAATGACAAAAAGGGGGAAAGTATGGAAAGGTACATTATACTTAATGGAATGCTGTCATATACAACTACAGTTACGGAGTTAATGCAATATCTTCCATTATCAAATACACATTTTCATGACCATCCAATGAAATGTAACAGTGTAATCATTCAGGCACAAGAAACGTTGATTAGCTTCCTGCAGCTAAGAGTAATGTCTGATTTACCAAGTTAAACCAATCACCATGCTCTCTCTTGAAATTCTTCCTAACATTCTCTGAAATCCTAGAAAGGAAATCTTATATTTAAAAAAATCAGCCTGTGGGAATTTAGTGTAAAATTCGACGCTGTGGTTAAACTGTCAGTTGCTGTCATTCAATTAGAAATTCCTGACTAGAAGGAAGTAATTAGGAAAAATGTGTTGAATAATGGTATTCAAGGTCACGGTTAGGCTGAAACCCAAGATGTGATTTTAGATGCATGTGTTTAAATAAGTATTTAAGCCCACGTTAGAACATTTCCTTAAGAAATACACTGTAGAAACACTCTTACCAGACATATGAACTGGTGAATTCATGTAAAACAATCATAACCCAGGTCCAGAACGTCAGCTGGCTACCGATGGCTTTCTACAGACTGAATAATGGAGACAAACTGCCCTGTTTACATAACCTTTCCACAGGTTATAAAACTCAGGGACTTAGGGAAAGAAAGTCAAAGGAAAAGTGATGGAAAATGGCTTTTGTGCATATCATTTGTGTCATACTTATGGGTCTAGAAAAATCTATACCTGTGGTGTAGTGGGGACAAGGAGGGCCATTTCAGTGGGGGAGGACTGGTACATCTTAGACTTCTCTGGGACAAGAATTCACTCAGCCCATATTTACCGAGCATCCTCCAAGTGCCCAGCACTGTGACAGGTTCTAGCTAAGGTCACTAAAGAGAACTGGCAACAACTATGCAAGAGAAGCTGAGAGTCCACTTAGAGGCAGGAGGATGAATATACGGAGAGTGAAGGATTTCAGTCCCATAAATACTTAGTAAGTAACGGCAGAGGAGCTGACTCAGGTGACTCAGAATTCTTACAAAAACTCAAAAAGCCCCTCAGAATTCTAAGCAAAAACTTAGACCAATAAGTTAAATGATGTTAGGCATTTTCCAGGCATGACAGAAGGTAAAGACATTCTAGGCAAAGAGGCGAATAGGGGCTAGTCCATTGGCCCAGTAACACAAAAGATTGCAACATGTTTAATAGTTGAAAATTTGGACCTCAGTTCAAACACTAGGTGTGTGAGAGGGCTTGGCTAGATATGTTTGGAGAATATCTTAAAATCCATCTTGTTGTGCCTTTTCTTCTTATTCAAATGGGTCTCGACTGTAATCTCAAGGCAAAGGGTGTGTGCTGCCGGAGATATTTACACAAAGAGTAAAATATTCAGATTTTTGTGTTAGAAAGAACTCGATTGGCCAGGGCAGTGATGTACCAGAAGGGAGGAATGCTGGAGCTAGACTGTCAGAGTGTTTATTGCAATAGTCTAGGTATAAAATTGCAGGGCCAAATAGTAGTCACAGCAAGGTAAGAAGAGGAGTATTTCAAAGGGTATCAAGCAATAGAATCCCCTGGATGGATCACTTGTCTTGATAAAGAGGCCAGGGAACACGATAAATGACTCAGAAATTCTATTGGCAACTTCATAGTGGCAATTGCCAGTAGTCACAATAAGGTTTTAGGGAAGAGAAAGAGGGTGGGATTAATAAATAAGGCAACATTTGGACTTACAGCACTGTAATTGCTTTTAGAATATTATTAATTCAATACTTCCAACATTTAACGAGCACTTCCTCCAGTGGTCACTACACTAAGTGTTGGCTATCAAGATGCAGATACAGAGAAACTAAGGAGCTGTCTGAACTAACGGAAAAGAGTAAACGAAGATTTTGAAAATGTACAAGTTACAAATTAACTCAAGAAGACAAGTGCTCAGAAGAATGAGAGGAGATTAGGTTAATAATAATTTGTCTCTGACCCTCCAATAAAAACATATTTTACCATGTGACCCAAAAAGCACACGTATACATACAAATATAAATGAAACAAAGGCTTTATGAACAATAATTATGAGATATACTCTGACATTTTTTTATTTTATTGTCTAGCATTTTAAAATGCTGTGCCAACCTACTAAACTGATTTTGTGACTGATTCATGGTCACCCTTGAAGTCTGAACAACAGTGACAGAGAACTTACATGGAAGGACTAGTTTTGCTCAGCAGTTAGCTAAATAAAGAAGTTGGGCATCAGGAACAATGTGATCAAGTTGTTTTTCTCACCTTTCTCATTAGTAGGCAAAGAGAATCTGAACAAAGGATTCTCTCTCCTGATTAAGTGGCCTTTTGTTACGCTGAATAGCCCCTAAGGGTCTCCTAGCCTAAAGCATGAATGAAAGAATGAGATTAAAGTCCTACATCCAAGTTACTTTTTAAAATTAAAAAAAAGAAACTTTATCAGTATATTCTAAGCTAGTAATTGATCTCTCAAAGAAATTAGTAAGCAGGAGTATCATTCAATTCAACTAACATTTATTTGCTTCCTCCTATGTGCCCTGCTTTGTTTTAATTTCCCAGGGAGAGCTATAACAGGATGAAATAAACAAACAACCCAGAACTCTTTTTTTTTTTTTTTTGAGGAAGATTTGCCCTGAGCTAACATCTGCCAATCCTCCTCTTTTTGATGAGGAAAACTAGGCCTGAGCTAACATCCGTGCCCATCTTCCTATACTTTATATGTGGGACACCTGCCACAGCATGGCTTGATGAGCAGTGCTATGTCCTCACCCGGGATCCGAACCGGTGGACCCTGGGCCGCCAAAGCGGAACGCATGCACTTAACCGCTGCGCCACCAGGCTGGCCCCCCAGAACTCTTTATATGCAGTGGCTTTTCACTGCTTTAGACTTACTATTCTATCCTGCAACTTATCTTATGTACCTCTCCTTTGAGGAAGCTGCAGATGGATCTCCAGCTTCAGGATGCCTCTGACATTACTATAATCTATTTAATGTGTTTTAATAGGCTTAATATAAGACTAATAGACACTGAAATGCAGCTTTAATTACTCTCTTATTAGACTGCTGCCCATTTCAGGTTAGTACTTAGGATGGGGACCCAACGGTAATTACTTCATCAACAATTTTCACTTTGGCAGAAATCTCTTTATTTTTGCTCCCTACATGGAGAGGAGGGAAAAAAGGCAAAATTAGCATTAAGGTACCATTAGTGCTCCTCCACCTCAGCACTCTTTTGCCCATTGTCAAAAAGCCATTAGACACTATCATTTGACTACATTATTTTTTTAAAATCTAGAGTTTTTTAAAAGCTAAACTAAAAAATGAATTATCAAGAACAACGACAAAGTCTTTTGTGCCACATTTGTGTATGACACACTGATTTTTGCATCAGCAGCATGAAAGCTGAATGGTCTTGATTTGGGAAAGCCAACAAAGCCAAGTATTCAGAGAACCTAAAAAATAGGTCAGCTTTCAAACATGAACCTGTGCTTCATGAAAAGAATTTTTTTTTTAATTGAATGCACTGTTATGATGTTTTTTGTCCCTCTTGAGAAGAATGGACTACTTTATCTATCATTGCAATCGAAGTAAACAGAGTTTAATATCTACTTGCTGAGTTTAATAAAGAGGTCATCACTAAATTGTATCGAAAAATCACTAAAAATGATTGACTCACTTTCCAATTGGAAAACCGGCTAAGCACAGTACCTGGCTGACACTTTGTTTTTCCAATTTCTGGATTGTCCCTTTTGTCGCAAGCTCTAAGTGCACATTCAATACCACGGTTCTCAGAAAGTAATGCACATGACTCAATGGCTCCGGTTCTATTACCAACTTTCATGTCATTAGGTAACACAAGTGCAAAGCATCCACTTTGCTCCACGCTTCAGCACAGAGAGGTCTTGAACCTTGATTAAAGAACAAGAAACTAGGAATTGCTTCTCTTCCTCTGGTGTAATTTTTCCTCTTTGGGTCTCATAGTACTCATGGTTTCTGTCCCCATCACCCCTTTAACCACTCTCAGTGCAGTCTGATGGTGTCTAAGAGTCTTGGGGATTTCTCTGTTAGATTCTGGAACATCTACAAATATTCTTAAAATAAATAAAGAAAATAAGGTAGAAAATACATAAAAAGGAGCTGCTTTTATTTAAAACTGAACTTATTACCATTTGTATACAAATATATTTAGCGCTATATATCATTCTCTATTCAGTCATGTGACAGGGATATGTTCTGAGAAATGTGTCATTAGGTGAGGTGATTTTGTCGTTGTGGGAAAATCATAGTGTGTACTTCCACAAACCTAGATGGTGTAGCCTACTACATACCTAGGCTACGTAGAAGTAATCCTAGGGGGCCACTGTCGTCTATGCAGTCCGTGGTTGACTGCAACTTCACTATGTGGTACATGACTATATAAATATAGATATACACACACACACTTAGACATAGACAGAAACACACACATTCTACTCCCTTCCTTATCACACATCCCTGCCCCTCATGCCCCAGTGGCTACCTAGAAGTATAAAATCCACAGAGGGACTTTATTTTCACATCTCCTGGGCCTACTGCATAGAAGGAGGTCCATAAGTATTTGTTGAATGAATAAATGGAATACCTGAGTTCTCCAGCTTCAAATATTTAATTAATATAATTTAAAACATGATTTTATTTTCAAATAATTTAATTCTCTTGAATTTCAAATTGCTTCAAAATATTATAATTATCTTCTTTACTAAAAATCAGGTGTTAAAACCACTGCTTTTTCGAAACTCTCTCTGCTTCCTAGGCATGTTTGTTATTAAATTTATGTTTTCCTTGTTTGGGTAAATAGATTAGTTGAGTGCACATCTAAGGGACAGTAAAACACTGGCCTATCATAGAGACACGCAAAATATGAGATGACTCAACAAAATTCTTTTCAACTACTTGAGCTGAAAAGAGAGAGTTAATGTGAAAGCATAAATTGGGGTGCCTGGTGTGGAGACCCAAGAATCCCAGTCTTCATCTTGTGGAATCAAGTATACTACCACTCGTGCTCATTCCACAGTACGTACACTAACCATTAATGAGAATAAATAAGACAGAAGAAAACATGCTAAATGAAGATAGTATTTGACTTTAAGGATAAACTGGCCAATCTTAAAAGGGGCTAATGCATTCCCCTGAAAGACACCTGCTCGTATTTGCCACTGAGGATGCATCTCAAACAGATACAGATTCTCATGTTTATTCATATTGCTTACTGCAGAAGGATAGAAGGGGAAATCTTTAATTATAATTTTATAAGCTATTTATTCTTCAGGATGTTAAATAACATGGCCTAAAACCTGAAACACACTATATTTTCAAAATTAATTTTATTTCAAAAATAAAATTAGTTTTCTAATTCCACATATAAAATATTACATGCCTCTATATTTATGCGGTCCTACAGAGGTGAGGCTGTCACCAATTTAGATTATGTAAATATGCAATTAAAGTTGTGTACACTGCACACTATACATCTCTTCCATTGTAAAAAGAAGATAATAACGCTGTCCTTGCAGAGCTGTTGTGAAGATTAAATGATGATGTGACAGTGAAACCCCACTGCACAGTTACTAGTTCAGTAGATGGTAGCCGTTATTATTATTAAATTTTAACATACAGCTGTAAGCCCTTTAGCTAAAAGGAATGTCAGAAAATAGTCACCAAGATAGTATAATCTTCAAATACATAAAATGGAGACTTATATAGTTATCAGTAAACAACCCTGAATTTTCTCAAGTGTTACCTTTGGGAATAATAAAAAAAAAAAACCCGCTTCTTTCAAGAATATATATTCTTAATGTGTTGCTCTACCTATTTGAGCGTATCAAAGCTTTATAATGTGATAATACCTAAGTTACTACATTACATTTCTGCTTGCACAACTGAGTGAATATTCTTGATATATGATTCATTCAAACATTCTCCCTTTTTGCTTGAAATGTGTCAATCTTAAACAGCCCAGGCATTGAAAACCGGAGTACCCTCTCAGCCCATTTTCCTCCCTTAAAGATGTCTTTATTAGCTTAATACTTTCCACTTAGCTCTCTATAGCCATCTGTGAAAGCTGAAAAGCTTGAGAGAGCCTGCGCTGCTCACAACTCTACCTAGGTAGCCACGTAGACTCCTCCGTAAACGACTGATGTACACTGAGCATATCACTTAGAGGGCTGTGTTACAGAAGGCTGAGAGTTAAAATACTGGTTTAGTGGACTTACTGGCTTTTCCTGTTAAAATGGTACTTTTCAAGAATAAACATTTAAACTAAACTATTTTAAGTCTGCCTCTAAGCTATATACAGCTACTAAAATAAATTTCAGATAAAATTTCATGTGACCATCTAACTAGGGTTTTGTTTATTGACTTAGAGAGTTTTTTTTTTTGGTTCAGTTGTTTATCTCTCTATTCTTCTAAGAACAGTTAAAAACTACAGGAATATTTAATTACTCTTAATATACACATTGCACCTTCCCCACATCAGATTAATATGTCCTTCATATGGACATATGAAATACATATATGTATATATGTGTGTGTGTGCAGATATATATGTACTTTTTTAATAGTTTATGATAACTCAGGTCTCAAATGAGCAAAGTTACTTCAAAATACATATATAATGATTACTATAAAAAAAGAACTTAAGAACTATTTTATTACTAATTTACATGGAGGAAATCATTCAAACCTCAGTCAAGATGAGGTCAAGTAATTCTCATCATTATTGAAATATCATTCTAAAAATAATATGCTTAATGATAAACTAATAAGGACATTAGTAGTGTCAGTTACATGTTTTCAAAACTCTTGTTACCTTTTGCTAAAACTGCTAAAATCATATAAATATCATGGCATGCTAAAAGTGGCCACTGTTCATTTTTCTGGTTATACTTTTTACTGGTTTATATGAATAACAATTTAAAGTTAATATCCATATTGAAAGACATTCCATAGAAATCCGTTTGACATGGTCAATGCAATTATTTTCTGTTCTGTCTGAGGACAGAGGATGATACTGTTTCAATCATTAATTTAATCAGCAACTACTTATTAAGTGCTGGACACTGGAAATACAAGACTGAATAAGACAAGGACTGCTGTCAACAAGTCAAGAGAGTGATGCGATAAATGGATACTGCTACAGACTGAATGTTTGTGTCCCCCAAATTCATATGTTAAATCCTAATGCCCAGTGTGATGGAATTTGGAGGTGGGGCCTCTGGGAGGTGATGAGGTCAGGAGGGTGCAGTGCTCATGAATGGGATTAGTGCCCTTATAAAAGAGGGCCAACAAAGTTCCTTTGCCTCTTCCACCACATAAGACAGCAAAAAGACAGCCTTCCAGGAGGCGGGCCCTTACCACACACCAAATCTGCCAATGCCTTGATCTTGGACTTCCCAGCCTCCAGAACTGTGAGCAATAAATTTCTGTTGTTTATAAGCTACTCAGTTGATGGTGTTCTGTTATAGCAGCCCGAATGGACTAAGACAGAAATGTAAACAAATTGTGCAGAAGCGCGTGTGATCTATCACAGAAGCACGCACACAGTCCAGACGTGAAAGAAAAGGCAGGAACAGTCCATTTGAAGAGGAGGATTAAGAAAGTTTTCATAGACGGCAGAGCATGTAAAATGAGTTTGGAAGGGAGAGTCAGAGGCCCATGGACACAAGCACTGGGAGGCTCGTGGTGTCATGCCACGCAGGTAAGGACGGGGCGCTTCTAGGTGGGGCTTGGTCAGCAAAGAGGTGGAAGAGATCTACGCAGACAAATGAGAGAGGGCCACATGCACTGTTCTGCGGCATTCGCAGCTCATCTGATTCTACTTTTAGTCACTCTTCAGCAGACACTCACCTTTAATGAACTCATCTCCTGCTTGTCCTGCGATACATCCTGCTCATTCACAACTCTGAACAACTGTTCTGAGGCTTAACTGTTCCCCTCACCATGATTACGTTAAGCTTACAGTTATGGTCTGACTAAGCCTATCTATTCTGAAAGTCCCACTGATAGAGATTTCACCTGTCTCCAAATTACAGTTGGCTTCAGTTCTGAATACCCCGTGTCTCCTCCCAATGCTGGCACTGTGATAGTGAAAGAAACACTGTTCTTCTCTTTAGTTTTTAGAGTTACTGTTTTAGGAAGTATTAGATTGATACCTGACTAAATCAGGCTCCTTTAGAAGGGAACTTCTAACGCCTCAAATAATTTTTAAGATAAACATCACAAATGTATAATGGCCATGAAAAGAAGCAGGGAGACATGAGAAGCCATTTGTTTAGTAGGGCTGGCAGTCCAACACCATGACTCTGCTCTTTCTTTTTCTTTTTATGACATTGCGAGTCCCAACATGAGACTTCAAAATGTGAATGTTGACCACGCTGAAGGACGGAACATATGGAATGATACAAAGCCCTGTGGAAGGAGGCGTGGGGGCCTGGAATTGGCCACCCCAAGATATGTCTCTTTGGCATGATGATTATTTGTGGCTTGTTACTTTGCAGACAGGAAAGCAACTGAAAAGTAGAATTTACTTACCCTTTGTAAGAGACATTTACATTGTAAAAGAACTCTCCATCTGTAAAGATATCTCCCTCTCTACCAGGAAGAAGGGGAGATGACCTTATCTCTAGAAACTCTTAATCAACAGGGAAGGCAAGGACTTAAATCTGTTGTTTATTGTGCTTGTCTGGTAACCTTCTGTAACTGACTCCCCCCTCCCACCTCCAACATCCTCCTTTGTCTTTTGCTGGATATGATATTTCAGCTGTGGTGGTTTCGGCCATTTTGGCGGGTTGCTCAGCTTGCCCGGGCCTCTCCCATGTGTGCATTGACGGGTAAAGATGGCAAGCAGCGGGATGTGTTGGAGTACATGAGGAAGCCATTTGGTGTAAACCTAATTCGGCCTGACCTTGTCTTTCCAAAAGGGCCTGACTGAGGCCGTTGAGCATGCATTGTATGTATACCTGCTTTAGATATTCCCTATGGCAAGAACAAAGGCCCTTGAGATAAAGGCACAGCTTCCCTCCCCCTCCCAAGGTTGGTATTTCCTTAAGGATTAAGCATCTTTCCTTAGGCTAGGAACTGATTGCTGTGCTCACCTGTGACTGCCCAGCTTGAGACAATAGACTTGCCTCCTGCTACATGCTCTCGAGATAGCAGACCCATTACCTGCCGTGTCCATCAAGCGCTGTGCCTGTGCCGACAGAGCAATCTTGTGACTATTGTGGGAGGGACATTTCAATCATATGTAAAACATCCTGTTGGGGGTATATAACCACTCTGTGCACCTTACTTCTTTGGTGCCCTTTCTTCCTTCAGGAAGAAAGGCCCCAGGCCATGGTCCTCATAAAGCTTTGTTTAATTTTCTCCTGCTATTCTGTCTCATGTGAATTTAATTCGTTCTCCAGCCAGACGAACCCACAGAAGGTAGAGGAAATGTCTTCCTCCCCTACAGAGGTCAGAATAAGCCTCATCAGAGGTCCTCTCTCACCCAGGTCTCCCAGCAGGGACAGTCAAGCAGCAGTCAGGTTTATCCCTACATCCATGGTACGTGGGCTCTTAACTACAAAACCACCTCCAAAACCTTTACTCTCAGAAGCCACCTCCACAAGCACGGCTGTCCCTGCTGTGGGCAAACTTTATAAAGGCTAAAGCTATTGGAAAAAGAAACAGCAAGAAGAACACAAGGGAGTGTGCAAGGCAATGTTCAATCATAATGCAATCTAAATTATAAACAAGGCAGATTAAATTAACATGTGACAGACTCTGGCTGCTGATATGGACAGATACAGAGATGGGCTGACCAAACACCAGCATTGTTTCAGAGGGTTTCTAATTACCCGGTGAGGGAAGGAGACTTCACTTTCTGTTCTGAGTGATACACAGCAGCCAGGCAATCCATTCTTGGCTTAGAATATTGCCCCGAGTTATCAGTATTTCCCACCTTGGGAACAAATTATGACTCATTTGAAAAATGCCACCCATTACAACCACTGAATTTTGTCCAATACAAGCCCGAAGGACAATACCTTAAGTTTCTTCATAACAAGAACAAGTATAGAGCCTGACTTAGGTCACGTGATTATGAAAGTTCAAGCACTTCCTCTCCATCCCTTTGTGACACCCAGTCTGCATTTTCACCTCCTTTCTTCTTTTCCTTTTCTCTCCAGAGAAAAAAGTCATTTTAAATGTGGTAACAGCCCAATTTTCCTAACAAATTAAACAACGAGCTGATACTCCCTATTAGGCCTAAAAAAGTCAATGGATTTTTGTCATTTTTATTTTTTAAATCAGGATGCCAGATTTAACTTATGTTTGCCTTTGTCATTTGATTTAAATTATTTTCTTGTTTGAAATTCTGGATCTAACAAAGCAAATCTCATTATTGGGTACATCTAAAAGTCCCCTAAATATAAGTTATGGCAAGGAGGTTTTTCAGAATCAGAGAATCTCTGATTTATATTACTTTATAATTGCATTATGTAATCATTTGTGATCATATCTTCACAACTCCAGTGAAGGTGAGAGCTACCATTCCTTACCAGATGCCATTAAACCATCCCAACAAAAGCAGCATGGAGTATATTTTATTTATTTCCATTTTAGTTTTCAGAAACTGGGACTTCTAAAAGTTCAGTAACTACTTTAGGTTTCACCATTAATTAACAAATGGTTTTGAACACAGGCCTTTCTGATTCCAAAATCTGTGGTCGTCACCATAATCCCATACTCCTCCAGTTAATAATAATCGCTAATATTGATTGGTTACTTCCTAAGAGTCCCACAGTGCTCCTAAGCACTGGACCATATTAGCTCACGTTATCTATACAACAACTCTGTGAGATAAATACTTTTATCATCAGACCCATTTTACAGATGAGCAAACTAAGGCACAGTGAGATTAAACGACTCACCCAGCATTGCAAAGCTGGAAAATGATGGAATTGGGTTGCAATGCTAGGCAATCTGACTCTAGATATGCCCTATACTTAAGGACTATGCTACTATATCAGCAAGTGGATGGATTTTGCTTGTTATTGGATTTTTGTTTCACTTATATGCAAGCATTTTATTTGTGTAATAAGCTATTGCCTTCTCAATGATAAAATTATCTAATTTCTGGAAAAGAATTTGCAAACAGTTACATTGCATTGGCCTGGTTATATAATAACTTCTTTAATTTTAGTGGAAGAGTCTTTCTCAGTATTACTAGATGCATTTGTTAAGATCTTCATTTTTAATCTTTTATTTTAAACAGCTAGCTGTACTCTGTAAGCTAAAGAGTATGGTCATATAAGGTGTTAAAGAGATTTCAGTAAACAGAAGCATTAAATACAGTAAGCTAAATGAGGAATATCTGATCGAATTTCTACACTGTTCCCTTAGTATCCTGAAATTCAACTATACATAAAAAGCATACAATGTATCTTTCTTTCTCCAAGTGTAAACACTGAAAAATAAAAGCTAATAAGAGAGTACATATGCCAGAGATCAGAAGCAGAAATCTAATACTTATGGTTAGTGGAGACTCGTGTATGCAGTGTGTGTGGTGAAACATATATGTTTTTCCACATTTCATTTAAACACAATTTTCTCCAATACAACAAATAAATTTGGGTCCTAAATTAAAATTGTCTGATTTTATCATTTATCTCTTTGCTGAATAACATACAAAATATTAGGCTGTATTAACCAATTTAAAAAGAAAATCATAGTTATAACTTTTTTTTCCAGCTCCCTACTTGTAATACTAGTCAGCCACTGACAAAACTATTTATTTTTATGCGGTTTACAGCTAACTAATAATTTCATAATATCACCTCATTTGACTTGTAATCTACGAATTAGGTAAAGCAGAAATTCTTCCTCTCGTTTTGCATATGAGGAAGCTAAGGGCTAGAGATTCAAGGGAGTAGTCAGTGATGAATGTTGGAGCTGGAACTAAAATTAAGTTCTTCTGACACTGAGTATAATTCCCCTTCCATAACATCATAAACATCGTATGTCAATTACCATATGACACTTGTGTAAGTGGACACATATCAGACACCCTGTTGGGTAAAACTACAATAAAATTGAACTGTTTCAAAATATTAAACTAGGTAAAATCTTTAGACTTACATTGCAGATTTATATGATATTAAAGAACTGAAAGATGTTGAAACTTTCCAGTGACTTTTTTTATTCAGTTAAAAGAGAGGTAAAATTCTATACTTCTAAATTCTGCCTTTATAGATACACATTTACTACCATACTAATGTATATACATATACATAATAGATACATCTTAACCTGGACTTTCATTTTGCAATTGGTTGGTACATAAAAAGACTAAATCTAGCCACATTTCATAACAGCACCACGAGCACATGTATTTTGCACATTTTTCATTAAAAGTGTACACTATTGAAAATCTCAGTACATAACCATGTGAATAATATTGAATAGAAAATACCTACTAGTAAAGAGCCTTAGTGGTGTACATCATGATGGAAATGGATACAGTTCAGTCAATCCATGGTCCACTGAGCAACTCTTAACCACAATATGTGCCATCACTGTTCAGATCTACAGAGACACACAAAGAGATGACAAAGTCAGTCAATAAATATTTCACATCATTCACACAAGGGTATCTTCCCAAACTATAGCATTAGAAAACAAAGACACTTGACAGGTAATCCAACAGAAGGCCCTTAATTTACACCCCTCTATTTTCCACATAATGCATAGTACAGTGGTGAAAACACACTATGTAGTGTATTACTGATTAAGAAGTAATAAATTTAGTGGAGAATTGGTATAACATTATTGGAAGGCTATAAATTCATCAACAAGAAACAAAACAAACAAAAAAGCTCTGACATGGAATTCCTTTTAGGGCTTATGTGCTGAGCATTACATCATGCCTATGTAAGAAACTTCATTATCTTCACAACAAAGCTGCAAAGGAGGTAGTCTCCTCACTTGACAGATTTTAAGGCTCAGGGTAGTGGAACAATGGCCCAGGATCTGAGCTCTATGGTCCATGCTCTTTTACCATCACATATGGAGTGGGCAGAGCACACCATTCTTCCTATGCTTACCTGTGCTCTGTATGCCCTACAATATAAGTAACAGATATCAGAGAATTACATAAGATGTATCTCATCAGTCTCTGTTTCCCTTTTATTTCTTTGGAAGACAAGCATGGTACCCTACTCATCTTTGTATGTCAAATAAAGAGTGACATCTTATTTTGGGACACAACGTCTGGCACATGTAAGTATTTGCTGAGTAAATGAATGAATAAACAGCAACAACAAAAGTAGGAATTGGCATATATTTTTTGTCTCAATTCACACTTTTACTCCGTCAATCCTTTCACTTACTTGCCAAGCATCTTCCTGTTTGCAACACAATCTCAAGAGAAAAAAGTCAAAAGAATACTCTGAAAAATCATGTGAATGAAGTTCAAATATATTCATTCAAAGAATTACGAACTAGTTAGTAGTCAGTTTAATTTAGTTTCATTGGAGAGGTTCCTGAAGAACAGCAGAAGGTTAAATAGTAAAGAAAATTTCCAGAGAGAGAAAAAAACATCCACCTTTCACTTCTAGATCAGACATCAGCTTGCTAACAGAAACTAACCACCTTCCCTATGGCAGATCCCAAGGGGGAAACACTGTGCAAATAAAGGAGAAAATGGAAATGGTTAAAGACTCGAAGAAGAAACTTCATGATCACAGGAACTAGGAAAAGCTGATCTGGATTGGAGATGCTGTAGAGAAGAGCCAGACTGGAGACCTTGAGAGTCAGACCCCAATTTACCCTGCAGAAGAAGTGGTGCCGCGGCACGCTGCCTGTCCAGAGCAGGGTTTGGCACACTACAGCCTGCCGCCTGTTTTTGGGTAGCCTGTGAGCTAAGAATGGTTTTCACATTTTTAAATCGTTGGAAGAAATCAAAAGAATCACATAAATTATTTGAAATTCAAATTTCAGAGTCTATAAATAAAGTTTTATTGGAATACATCCACAGCCACTCATTTACATATTTCTCTGGCTGCTTTCACGCTACAACGGCAGAGTTGGGAGGTTGTGACAGAAATAGTATGACTCACAAATTCTAAAATATATACTATCTGACCTTTTATAGAAACTGTTGGCTGATTTCTGGTCTAGAGAATTGTTAGTTCTCAATTTGGAAGGGATGATATTAGAAAAAGGGGGCAGATTGGAAGCAGAGGATGGGAATTCACTTCTCTACAGAGGATCAAGAGATCAGGGACATTGTAAGAGCTGCACTGAGTATGGCAGGGCTTTTTCTGGAGGTAGTGGGGCTTTTCCCTGGAGGAGGCACTAGAAAGAAGGTTAGAGTCAGCCCCACGCAATCTGTCACACAGGCTGGGCCAATGAGGATGGATAGAGAAAGCTGCCCATCAGCATAAGTGCCATTTTCCAAAATGGCAGGATGAAGTTCTCATGAAGGAAATCTCCAGGGCTCTGACTCCCTCCCTCTTTGTGCCAGGCTCCAGAGTGGCAGATAGATAACCAGCCCTCCTGCCAAAGGTCAGAGAAATAAGATTACAAGAGCAAACAGAACAACCCTGAGTAGGTTAAAAGACACTCCATCCACCCCACTTAATGGCAAATCATGGGCCATATCTAAGGATAGATAAATGGGTGACGAAGCAAAACAAAGCATAAAGGCTATGAAAAAGAATCTGCTACATAACACAAGGAAACTATAGCCATCTTTATAGAGAGGAAGCATTTACATTTGACAGACATCAAAGAAAGATAAAGTAAGTTTTGTAGAACATCTGCTTTGTGCTGTCAATGAAGTTTGAAATAACACAGAACAAAATTCCAAGGATTTATCTTTAGAGAAGTTAATGAAACCCAAATAAATGAGAAAACACTGAAGTGGTTTCCCATTCAACTATTAATTGCATCTCAGTGAAGAGAAGTGGGAATCTGACCTCAAAGACTTGGGTCTGAACACCAATTCCACCATATTCTTGCTGTATGACCTTGGACAACTTACTTCATATTCAAAGCCTCATTTACGTCACCTCCAAAATAGGGTTATTCTGAGAGCTGTGTGACAAAATATGCATGAAATCTCCAACATACTGCCTGTCATATGGGAAGTACACAGTATTTGCCAACTTTTCCTCTTCTTTCTGGTCTGGTTATGCTCACTTTCTCACCCTCCTGTTCTAATAGTAATTCGTCTACCATTATTATTACAGCTGTGGAAAAACATCAGTTGCCAGACATGAAGGTTTCTCCTATGTTGTCACACTTGACTTTGTATCTTCTGTTTTTTTTTTCTGAGGAAGATTAGCCCTCAGCTAACTACTGCCAGTCCTCCTCTTTTTGCTGAGGAAGCCTGGCCCTGAGCGAACATCGTGCCCATCTTCCTCTACTTTATATGTGGGACGCCTACCACAGCATGGTGTGCCAAGCAGTGCCATGTCCACACCGGGGATCCGAACCGGCGAACCCTGGGCCGCCGAGAAGCGGAACATGCGAACCTAACCACTGCACCACCGGGCCAGCCCCTGTATCTTCTGTTTTTTCTGGGTAGCCTACATCTTTTAACTTTGGGCCCTTCTCTAGATAACTGATAAGCTGATATTCACTTGAAAAAAAATTTAATTCAGTAGTGAATTCTGTAACCATCTTTAACCCCTTAGGCAGAAATATACAGCCACAACATTTTGTGCATAAATCTGTTATTAGAATTCATTTTGTATTATCTGTTTACCTGTGTCCTTCCTAGGAGGCTATAGCTTGATCATCTTGACTGATATGATATCAAGAGGACCAACTATGACCTCATGGGGAAGACAGACATGTAAACACACACCCACACGCACACACATGCACCACATTTCTATTTATGTACTGACCTGGCAATGGAGATTGCTCCTGAGTCTTTTGACTCTTTTTAAGTAGATAGCACTTTCTTCATGCCAGTTGCAACCTGGAGTCTAACACTGACTTCAGAAATACTAGGTACACAACAAGCCGTATTATTTGTTGAAAGAATGAAGAATGAAAAAAAGACAAAGAAGAAGAATGATGGAAAGGTAAACTTAGTAAGGATTTGATATATAAAAAAATGAATGCAGCATATTGCTGGTAGCACTGGCCATTTAATTATCCTGGAAATCCATCTGGAAACATGCACAAAAATAGTATAAATTTTTTCATTTATAGAATTGGATAAATTTTAGAAGTAGTTTCCAATAACAATCTTCTCCCATATTTTGAACATCTACTATGTGCCAGACTCTGGTAGGTACAACATCTAAGTCAGCTCTTATTCTTATTTTTTCACAGAAGGAAATTGAAGGTGAGGAAAAAATAGGGAATTATTTTTTTTCTTGACTAACATCACACAGACAGTAAAAATCTGAATATATCAAATTCTGAAGTCTAGGCCTTTACACATAACAAACTAAGCTTGGTCTCTACTTTGTTAAAAGGTATTCTTAACAGAAGATTTATTGTGTAAACAGTCAATAAATGGACTATCGTTGTTGTTGCTGCTGTTGTTAACACCATAACCCAACAAAAGGGAAAGAGTTTAACACTATGGAATCTTACATTGTTAAGTTTATATTAGTCTTTATTACTACAATAAGTATAAAAGTTATGCTAACATAAAGAAATATGTATATAAATGCAGAACACAAAATGTTATGTATAGGATCATTAAAATTACAGGCAATTTCATGTATGGTAGATTAATAAAAATTAGAGGACAATGTAATGAAAATAATAACATTGGGTGATTAGAGGCAACTTATTTGAAGTTCATCAATTTATTTGAGAAAGTGCAAATTAGCTCGAGTTCAAATTTACATTTAAAAACAACAGATAACATGGGCTGGCCCAGTGGTGTAGGAGTTAAGTTCGCGTGCTCTGCTTCGGCAGCCCAGGTTTGCAGGTTTGGATCCCGGGCGCAGAGCTATGCCCTGCTTATGAAGCCATGCTGTGGCGGTGTACCACATATTAAAAAGTAGAGGAAGATGGGCACAGATGTTAGCTCAGGCCCACTCTTCCTCAGCAAAAAGAGGAGGATTGGCATCAGATGTTAGCTCAGGGCTACTCTTCCTCAGACAACGACAATAACAATGTGTATAAATTTCTAAAAGTGGTAGTAACACCCTAGGCCTTCTTCACGTTCAAATCTCACTTTTTCTCTGAGCAAGATAATAAATTACTGTTGTTTCAACAAGAGCTGTTTGTTTGTCTATTTATTTACTCTGCTGTTGGAAAGGGAAACATTTAGAGGCAGGTTTACAAAACAAAATTTATTGAAGCAAAGGTTCTGAAATGGAGTCATTTAAACAATCTACTCTATTTAAAATAGACATAGTGCAGCTTAATATTTCCTAATTTGCATAAGCAATCAGTACTTGATGATGCTAACTCCTGTACTCAAAGGTTTTGTATATATATCACATATATATATATATATATATATGATATAAAGTATGTGCTATTTTAGCAAAACTGCAAAAAGAATAGTGACAAAAGTTATTACCCAAAAAAGAGTAAGAATATTTGACTAGAGCAACAGTTGAGACTCAAAAACATGCTGATGTGAGCTCAGACAGCCACCTGGAAGCTAACCCTGCAGAGGACATCCAGCTCACAGGTCATCTTAGTTTCAGACTTTCCTCTGAAGGCAGTTCTAACCCAGCGTCACTGACTCATGAAGCGACTGACATTCTCTTATTCTCATTGCATTATAACAGAACAAAGGCACAAAAAATTGAAAAGAATTCTGTTTAATCAAAAGCATCTTCTATCAAAGGAAGTACAGAAACATGACCTTGATGGAATAGCTGTGAAGCCTAATCTCCGGGGAGACAGCAGTAGCTCCTTCTGCTGAGTGGGTGGCTTTTCTTCCCTACAATGGTTACGCCCAGAGTTTCACACCTGATATATCCATGGTTTGAGCAATCTAATGGTTAGGCTCGGAGCAAATGGTGATACTTTGGATAAAAATACATATTTTAGCTAGGTTTTCCATAACTTGAAGGGCTAGCTGAAGAGTATTTTTTCTTTCTTTGTTAAGACTCTAAAGTTATTTTTCATTAGAACTCACTATTTTAGTAACTGTATTTGATGGCCACAGTGGTAAGGTAGGAAAAAAATAAATCCAAAAGAATGAGAGCCTTGGTAAAAAAGGCTCAGGCAGAACCTAAGTAGGAGATGTACTCCTTAGTTTGTTTAAATAGCTACTGGGTAGGTTTATGTGCGTGTTTACGTATGTAATGAGGCAACTGTCACTTCATGTTTATATTTATTGGCTATTAAACTTTAAAGACTAGCTGTACTGAAAATTAACTTCAATGTTTATTCTACATTTGCTCTCTTGCTGTTCCAATTCCTCTTTTCCATTAATTGTAAGTAAGAATAGTTAAATTAACTAGACAAAAATCAGTGGATTTTTTTCATATGTAATTTACAAAACAGAGACAGCAGCTTCTAACTCTATTTAAATTTTAAATCTAACTCCAACATTATCTAATTGGGTTGAAACATCCATTTGGCAGGCTGTGGACAAAGGACTCTCTCATGAATCAGAGCTGTCACGATGGTACAAGCTGTTTGATGGAGGGGCACCATGGCGGTTAGAAAATGCAGAAAGGCGGTCACAGGTTAGGGCAAAGGACCAACACAGAGAAAGTGGGAAGCAGTTTCTATTGGCATCTTTCTGGGAAAAAACCCAAAACCTTTCAGAGACTCTCACTGCTCTTTGTAATTGCATTGAAGATGAGAAGTATGCAAATTAAAGAGATACTTGGAAAACCCTCCCCAAAGGCTATGGTGCAATCTCATTATTTCAACCATGACATGCCCCTGCTCTTCTCTTCCTTCTGCGTCTCCTCCTCCTCCTCTTCTTTTTTCTCTCCTTTCTCCTTGTCCTTTTTAGTAGGAGCATCCTCATAACCATCATTATTCATGTGCTTACCCATGTTCTAAGCACTTTGATGAATGCTTTCCAAGCATATTTATTTTCTTTTCACGATCTCCAAAGATTGTTATTATTGTCCATATTTTTACAGAAGCTGCGGTTCTTATAGACTGAATTTCAAAGCCAAATAGCCACTTGAGTGGGCAAAAGTTAGAGAATCAAACCCTAATGTGTCTGATTCTTTTACTAATAAAAGAAATATTCCTGGGAGTATAATGCTGTGTAAATGCAGAACTCGCTGTAACACTGCAGACCCTGAGCATATAAGGAATTATATGTGGGTTTCAGAAGAGGAGATCGGGAGCTGAATTAAGTTACCCTTCAGAACATAATTTCATCTCAGAGAGCTACTCAACTAAACATTCTTAAATATTAAAAGCAATAGAATAAGTACTTAGAGAACAAATAGAACTAATTTCTGAATCTTAACGTTAGGAGGGACCATTATTAATGCCAATGTACCAGTTAACTTATGGACGATAAAAAAAGAAAAACAATTGTTATGAGACCAACAGGTGTCTAGACTAGGGGAGTGGCTAAAGGTGTATTTCTTTACCAAACTGCAACAAAATTAGCAATGTATGAACACCCGAGACATCTGAAACATGCTAGGATACCAGATATAGAGCCCAAGGGAGCAAACTTAAAAGTCATTTTTAAAGATTAAGAAAGGAAAAAAAGAAACCAAAGAAAGAAAAACAAGCTTAATTATTATCTAATTATTATCTTAAGACCTAACAGAACCCACTACTGGAATGCTGAACCTTTGCACCAGAACACATCAACAGAGGCAAAATATGCATTTAAATTGAAATGGAAATGGCTCTCTTACATGTTTTTCTAAACTGTCTGTCGGGATGCATAATCATTTTGAAGTATTTGAGAAGTCAGGGCACTAGTGATTCTGAAACCTGAAAAGGTCTTGGTTTCCTGGAAGCACAGTAAGAAGGAAGGCAGCCAAAAGATCATAGAAATTATTAAGGCTGGGGTTTTCTCTTTTCACTTTACCGGCCTGGATATTTAGATGGCTATCTTCGCGAATGTCTTTGGATACTTTCCTAGTTTTGTCTTGAAAGGAAGTGATTTATGACTCTGAAATCATACAGTTACCTCAAGTGGATATTACAATTGTCAAAAAGATGAGGGTTTACCAGTATCGTGGGTATAGAGATATCTCAGGCATGTTTTGGAGTTAGGATATTTACAAATTTAACAAAAAGCTCCTTAGTCTTTGGAAGTGATAACCCTTTAATGTCAAGGCAGAGTTAAAGACAAAGCAGTAAGCTTTCCGTAGCGCTGGTATGTCAGCACTCTCTAGACTAAGTAAGGAGGATTGCAGTAAACACTTAGGGCAACAGGACACTCTGCTCTTAGGGTAGAAGAAGGTCAACCTCATAGCTTAAAATGGCAGCAAGTTTTGCTTATGGCAAAACACATTTAGGATTTCAGCACATCTCTTCAAGCAGCTGTCTTGGCCCAAGACCCCCTCTAACCTACACATTTAAGCAAGGGAAGTATCCTTCTAAATGTGCAAAAAGGAGGGCCTTTCCACTTACACATTAAAGGAAGTAGGTTTCTAAGTCAATTACAGATTGATATGAACAGAATTAAGAAACAAAGGACAACCAATATTCCTAAGGTATGGGGCACAAAGGCTTGGGACAGGAGCTCCCCTTCCCTATGTGCATACATACAGGTCGTTCTTAAGCTATGCATTTACACAGTGAAGACAACCAGTAAGCTGATCAACCTTCTTCAGAATCCCATGTCTGATGGACACAGGAAGACCCTGGTTGGCAGCCCTGGGGTTTTTTACCACTAACTGCCAGGGCCAGTGGGTCAAACACACTCTTCCTCAGTCACAGCTCATGAGTATTAATCTTGAAATTATGCTCTCCATCTCAATAAGATTGTTTGCTTCAGGCAGAGGATGGCTTTAGCCAAGAGAATACTAGTAACCATGTCTTCCAGCTAGCACTTCTAAATAAATGATTGAGATAGAATGGAGGGGAATCAAGCCACAAGCTCCCCAAACGTTGTACATTTTGGGAATTGGAAAACCAAAGCCAAGGTTAGAATTTAGGTAATTAATCCAACCAAAGCAAACTTGAAACCATGAGAATAAACCATATAAATCTAGTGCTATTGCTGCCTCCTGGACTCTAAATGCAGGATGGAATTGGGAGCGAAAGACGTAAGATGCCTACCCAGACCTGTGACTAGCAACGCAATGATGGAACCTAAATAGGGCTTCTTCACACAGGCAGCAGGCTTGCAGCTTGAAAGCAGGGCACATTGTTCACCTACTCATGCTTAAGATACCTGACTTGCCTCAGCCTCATCGGCAATTCCAGATCAGGCTGTCTCTCTGGTTCAAGGTCAAGCTGCAACAGCCTGTACCCAAAGGCCCAGCTGATCACCTCCTTTGCAGTCCTTGCCTTTACTTAGGCCTAATCTATGGCCCTGCCTCTCAACAGCCACTGACCTCCATGAGGTTGACTTCTTGATCCTAGGGAACAAGCTTCAGAAGTGTCAACAGCAGCTCCAGGCCAGGATTCTGTTGAGAGAGATTCGCAACCAGAAAGACAATTGTGGGGACAGGGAAAAAAAATCTTTCCAATAGGACAGGTTTCTTAGGCTTACGCAACAGCCAAGGGCAACCCAGGAGGCTGAAGAAGTGCTGAGAAGTGTGTGTCGATGTAAAATGACCAATAACCATTCTACAGATGAGAGAAACCCCAATTTTGATTTATAAGTTGGTTACAGATTATTTGCCTTCACAGCAGATCCACAGTTATTTGGGTCTGGAATGCTAGAAGTACAGGGCCCAAAGGGATAAAAATCAAAAACATACTAGATAAGAAATAAAGTTCTCTTAATAAGACCTGGTAACAACTGGGGCTCCACTCAAAGTTCTAACTTGGCAACATGGCAGCAATATGATGAACTTTTTGGAGAGAGGAGACAGAATGCATTGAGAGCTTTCTGCCCCAGATATGATGGGTGCATAATACCAATATTAACTATTAGTAGATTTCTCCCAATTAAGTTTCGGTCAACAGCACATGGACTCTGGGCCATTGACATTGATTGACTGGCATTCTAGTAAATGTCAAGTTTCAATCTGTCCATCCTCCTTCCCTCAACAAATATTTGGTGCTGAATTAAATCCATTACTGAGATTCTATGAAAGTACCATTATTTGATGGAAGAAAGTTATAGAAGAAGCCCAGGCTGCAAATGCTGAAAGATACACCTGAAACATAAGCTTCATGAGAGCAGATTCTTTCTCACTGCTGCATCTCCAGCACCTGGCACATAATGGATTATTTTTGAATGTATGAGTATTCCTATAGAAAGATAGTATCTTCAAAACAAGTCTTTACTTAAGCTTAGCAGCTACCAGCAGTTGTACTACATGCTTCAATTAACGATAGTCTTACGAGAATCACACATTATTTTTATCATTCACTACCATTAATTGAGATTCTCTCCTGAACTAAGCAAAATGCTAATTGTTCCAAATATGGATTGTGTCATTTAATCCCTATTACAACCTTGAAAATACATAAAGCCTCATTTTACGGATTAGGAAACTGATGATTCAAACTTAGATTGGATTTTGCCAGATTTCATTCACTTTCCACCATACAATAACTTAACTTTTTGTTTATTTCCTGTTTCAGAGAAGGTCCCTGAAATCAGAAATAATAGGTAGACTTTTAGAGGTGAGAGGTGACTGCTAATTCTGGCATCATCATTCTTTTTTTTTTTTATTTATTTATTTTCTTTTTTCTTTTTTTTTTTTTTTAAAGATTTTATTTTTTCCTTTTTCTCCCCAATGCCCCCCGGTAAATAGTTGTGTATTCTTCGTTGTGGGTTCTTCTAGTTGTGGCATGTGGGACGCTGCCTCAGCGTGGTCTGATGAGCAGTGCCATGTCCGCGCCCAGGATTCGAACCAACGAAACACTGGGCCGCCTGCAGCGGAGCGCGCAAACTTAACCACTCGGCCACGGGGCCAGCCCCTGGCATCATCATTCTTACATCATGATAGTAATCTAGCCAGCGATCCATTCCCAATCTACAAAGTGGGATAAAATAAGGTAATATATATGTGAAAATGCTTTGAAAATTAAAGACATATGGATGCAAATCAGTGTGTGTTATCCCAAAATGAACTCATGAAATGGTAAGGAAAGGGAGCAGGGGACATCTAGCTAACTGGCCAGAACTGCTGAGGCAGCTGAGCCTCAGTGGGGCAATGGACCGGCAGCCAGATTAGCCTCATGGCTGACGTAGTACCATCATGGAAAGTTTCACTCAGCCATGGGGAGCCTTATTTAGTATGTTTTATTACCATGCTCACATTAACATTGAGGAATAGAAGGAATAGGATGGTTTTCTTTCCTAAAAACTGGGAGTAACTTGGCCGTCTTTTTCCCCCAGAGGAGAGTGAAAACGTTTCAAAATACATTATTTCTATCAGAGAGCTAGGAATCGTTAAAGGATGCTTCAGAATTATTTAAGTTAAGGTTTTAATTAAGGGAGCATTTTGAAAAAACAAAAATAATCTTTTTTTCATGCACTAATAAATCGGAGTGAAAATCAATCAAACAACATAAGTAATATTTTAGCTGACTCCGCTTCAATCTTTTTCTTCTTATTTGCTTGGGATTATGCATAGATTTATAGCAAAGATTATATTAAACTTCACCTGACAGTCTTTTCTCTTAATTACTTTTTTTTTAGCATATTCTTGATTACTTTCATACTTAACCTCCCAGTTTTCATTACACTTTGCTTTTTTTTTTTTCAGGATTTTAATGTTAAACTTTATCAATCAGGGTAGAACTCTTACACATCTGTAAGAAAAATTCATCTTAGAAACACATTCTAGAGACACTCTTTTCTACAAAGCAAAGCAAAGAGTATACACAATTTTCCTTTAGAATAACCAAGTTCATGATATCCTGAAACTCTTAATTCATTATAATTCTATTTTAAGTAGAATTACAGAGAATACTACTTCGTAACATTTTATAAGTCCTGAGATGACCAACCTCTATGATTTCTGTTTAATCCCTCAATAGAATCATTGACTCCCATTAAACTGTTTTTAAGTTTCTGATCAGATATTCTCATGATTCTCACATTTTTAAAAGTAAGTTTCCTCATTTAAGTTCATCATCTCTATCAAATATGTAATTTCTTTCCTCATTTTTGTCCCCAAAGCTTTTAAAAAATAGTGGCCAACTACAACGATGTGAAACAAATTCTGAAATGAGTCCTACTTATTCTTTTATTATCACTATCAAACACACTAACACAGGGAGCTTGGCACAAAACATGATCCTGGGCGCCATGAGGCTCTCATACTTTGGTTACAGGAAATCTCATTCCATCAAGAGTATAAGCAATGGAATGCAATAAATCTTGACGTAACCTTATGAAGTGAACAAATGAGACAAATAATTCAATTTGTAAAAGAAATCACATGCATACAACTTTCTATACACTTTAATGGGAGGGGTTATTGAAGATAATGAGATGATATATATGTCAAACTGGGTTTATTGGGAAAAACTTCCCACAATACATCCGTTTGAGCTTGGACTAGATAATAGTAAAAAAATACAAGAAAGCGATGGGCTGTTCTGAACTTGGGAGATAGATTTTTGTTAGTGACGGCAATTTGTTAGTCTAGCGTGGGGCCCTAGACCGCCTGCTTCGGGAATGAGGCCTGTCTGACAGGATGGGCAAAGGAAGGAGAAATACACTTCTTTAACGTTTTAATCTTTGAAATGGAAAAAACAGAAAAGACAAATTGAAAAAAAATCCCTCAGCTTTCAGATGATACTTTCAATATTTTAAGATACGAAGCAAATTAATACAAAATTATGTGGCAGTCACAAACCTGCTCTAAATATATCATTCCCAATAGCTGAGAAAAATAATAATATCTATTACATGGTAGATATTGCGATTGCATTTTATTGAAGAGAAAATGAAGTTTTCCAGTTAGCAAGTGGCAAAGCCTAAGTTCACATGCATCACTGTGCTTTGAGTCAAGGGCTCATTCTCTTTTAATCACATTGGTAATTTTGCTAAGATGTTATTATAAATAAACCTAATTTTAAAGTTGGGTTTATTTAGAAATAATTTACATATAGTAAAATTCACCCTATTTTAGTGTACGGCTCGTTGAGTTGTCATAAATGTTCACAGTAGTGTAACCAGGCCCACAATCGAGACATGCATTTCCATCACCCTAGAAAGTTACCTGTATCCCTCTGTAGTCAATACCACTCTACAACCCAGCCCTGGCCACCTGCGCTCTGATTTCTATTCTTGCAGTTTTCCCAGAATGTGGTACAAATGAAATCATACAGCTTAAACCCCTTTGTGTCTGGCCTCTTTTACTTAGCATGCTAAGTGAAATCGTTGGCCATAATTGTAAGAGTTTGTGTCATGATTCTGAATTCTGCTCCATTGATCTATATATCTGTTTTTATGCTAGTATCATGCTGTTTGATTACTGTAGCTTTATATTAAGTTCTAAACAGGAAGCGTTAAGTCGTCAAACTTTGTTGTTCTTTTTCAAAATTGGTATTTTGGGTTCTATGAATTCCCACATAAGTTTTTGGAACAGCTTATTAATTTCTGCAAAAATCCTAGTGGAATATTGGTGGGATTTTATCGAACCTAAGATAAAGTTGGAGAGAACTGCCATCTTAATAATATTGAGTCTTTCAATCCATGATCATGGGATGTCTCCTCATTTATTTAAATCTTTATTAATTTCCCTCAGTTAACATATTCTTTCTCTCAGAAAGTTCCCTTTTCTCTCAGCGGTGTTTTGTAATTTTTGATATACAAGTATTGTACTTCTTTTGTTAAATATATTCCTACGTATTTGATTTTTATGAATAAAATTATTTTAATTTCATTTTCAGAAAGTTTATTCGTAGTATGTAGATATGCAATTGACTGTGCATATCTCTGTTTTTGCTGAATACTTTTTATTAGTTCTAATAGTATTTTTGTGGATTACTTAGGATTTTCTACATAGAGAATCACGTCATCCATCAATAAAGGCAGTTTACTTCTCTTTTAATCTGGACTCCTTTAGTTTATTTCTTTATTTATATTTAATTTTGGCCTAACTGCAGTGATGAAAATGTCCTATACGATGCTCAGTAGAGTACTAAGATTGGACGTCTTGTCTTGTTCCCTATCATAAGGAGAAAAGATTCAGTCTCTCATTCTCTAAAATAATGTTAGCTATAGATTTTTTGGTAGATGTCCTTTAACAGACTGAGAAAGTTCCCTTCTATTCCTAGTTTGCTGAGAAGTCTTTGTTTTTGTTTTTAAATCAGGAATGAATACTGGATTTTGCCAAATGTTTTTTTGCATCTATTAAGATGATCATGGGTTTTTTCCCTTGATTCTATTAATTTGGTATATTACATTAATGGACTTTTGGATATTAAACTAAGTTTGCGTTCAAACAGCAAATCACACAGTTAATTTATACACATTAGTTAATTTATACATTGATTTAGTTTGCTATTTCGTTGATGGTGTTTGCATCTACATTTATGAGAGATATTGGTCTGTACTTTTCCTTTCTTGTCATGTCTTACCTGGCTTTGGCGTCAGAGTGATATTGGCCTCATAGAAGTAGACGGAAACTGTTCTCTCCTCTTCTAAATCTTGAAGAGTTTGTGAAGGATTGGTATTATTTCTTCTTTAAATATCTGACAGAATTCACCAATGAAGCCATGTGGGCCTGGGCTTTTCTTTGTGGGAAGATTTTAAATTGCTATATCAATTTCTTTGCTTATTGGCCATCCAGATTTTCTATTTCTTTTCGCATCAGTTATCGATTTGTATCTTTCTGGGTATTTGTCCATTTCATCTAAATTGCCCATTGTTGGCAGAACGCATTTCCTTACAATCCCTTTAATTTCTGTAGGATTGGAAGTGATATTCCCTCTTTTGTTCCTGATTTTGCCAACTTGCCTTTTCTTTGTTCTTGGTCAGTCTCACTAAAGGTTTGTCCATTGTGCCGATCGTTTCAAAGAACCAACTTTTGGTTTTATTTATTTTCTCTATTGTTTTTATTGGTTTTCTCTACTGTTTTTCTGTTTCCAATTTCATTTATTTCCACTGCGATCTTTCTTATTTTCTCCCTTATTTTCATTTTAGTTTGCTTCTCTTTCCGTAGTATCTTAGGAGGAAACTTAGATTATTGATCTGTGGTCTCCTTTTATTATATTGTGGTCATTGGAAGTTATAAAATTTCCTGTAGCACTGTGTTAGTTGCATCCCACAAGTTTGCATGTGTTGTGTTTTCTTTTACATTCAGTTCACAATACTTTTTAAATTTCCTTTGTGATTTTTTTCTTTGACCCATGGGGTACTTAGGAGTATTTTGTTCAGTTTTTAATATTTGAGGATTTCTCAAATTTTGTTCTATTGTTGATGTCTAATTTAATTTTGTTATGGTAAGAGAACATAATTTGTGTGACTTAAACCCTTTTAAGTTTATTGAGTATTGTTTTACAGGCCTAGCATATGATCCCTCCTGAAGAATGTCTCATCTACTCTTAAAAATAGTATGTATTTCACTGTTTAGGGGCAGAACATTCTACAGATTCCTTTTATTTCAAGTTGCTTGATAGTATTGTTCAAACCTATATCCTTGCCAATTTTCTGTTTCATTGTTCTATCAATTATTAAGAGTAGAGTATTGAAATCTCCAACTATTCTTGATGAATTATCTATTTCTCATTTCAATTTTGCCCGGTTTTGCTTCCTACAGTTTAGGGTTTTGTTGTTGGCTGACTATATGGTTTTAATTGTTTTATCTTCCTGATGAGTTAACACTTTCAGCGTTATAAATGTCCTTCTTTGTCTCTAATGTTTGGTCTGTCTCTCTGTTGGTCTGTTTTCAAGATTTTCTCTTTGTTTTTGTCTTGCAACAATTTGACCATGACGTGTCTAGGCATGGATTTCTTTGTGTTTATCTGACTTGATGTTCATTGAACTTCTTGGATATGTAGACTGATATTTTGTATAAAACTTGGAAAATTTTGGCCTCATCCTGCAAACATTTTTTCTGCCTTTCCTGCTTTGTTCTTTTAGAACTGCCATGTGTTGATGTGCCTGATGCTGTACCACAGTCCCTGAGGCTCTTTTCATTGTTCCTCATGCTTTTTGTTTTCATGGATTATTCCTATTCATAAATCTTTAAGTTCATTGATTCCTCTTTCTGCCATCTCAAGTCTGCTTTTGAGTCCTTCTAGTAAATTTTTATTTGATTCTTTTATATAATTTCTATCTCTTTGTCGATATTCTTTATTTAGTGAGAGACCATTCACATATTTTCATTTAATTCTTTAAGCAGAGTCCTTTAGTTCTTTGAACATATTTATCACAGCTCCCTTGAAGTCTTCACATGCTAAGTTCCACACCTGGGCCCTCACATTGACAGTTTCTATTAAATGCTTCTTTTTCTTTAGTATGGGTCACACTCTGAAAGTCTCATATTTCTTAATTAAAATGTTTAGTTATTAATTTAATTTTTATAGGCACACTGCTAAGAACTGCTCACTGTTTTAATGTGAACAAAAATTTTAGTGGATCAAGTAGTATAGATAAAAATATATTGTATTAATTTAAGTTCATTTGTTGGGATAGAAAGTTGAGTTTGAGGAGTTGATAAATTAGCAGTTAATTCAATAGTGCAATTTATTAATTTGATTTATTCTTGGAGAAGTTTATTATCAAAAGTAACGAGACATGTATATGATAGTTTGTGAGGGTATTGGGCAGTAGGATGAAGGAAAGAGTTTGTTGTCAACTAAAAGTCTTTAATAGAAGAAAAGGGCTGAGACCAATACCTGAAGCTAGCACTGAACCTGCACAGGATAATCTCTGAAGACTGATGACTGTCGGCTTGATGTGAAAATGAATGATGAATGGACAGAGATAATAAATAATCAAGCAAAATAACAAAATTAACAAGACATCTCACAATATATCAGCTGTCTAAGTTTCAAAATAAAAGACATTTGATATCGGAACTTCATATATATTCACTCTCAGATTAGCACATCAAAGCAGGTGGTACTCACTAACCTGAAGATACGCTATATTTTATGATGTACTACCTCTGCAAATAAAGCAAGACTTGCAAGTATTTCTTCAATAACAGTTATTTTACCTTATTTTCTTTCCTGAATGGCAACCATTGTTCAAACACTTCTTCAAATACTAGAAGAAGACATGAGTGGGTTGAGAAGTGAATGAGAGGTGAAGAAGAGGATCCGATAAGTGTAGATTGCTCTTTTAAGCCTGAATAAGGAGAGGAATATCTATATTGGGTTTTTGGTTATTCCAGAAAAAAAGATTTTATTATGCTTGTCTCCATTCCAAACTAAATGAATACCCTTTTATGTCCATCTCTGACCTCTACTGCTCCAGGACTCACAGGTGCTATTTGTGACAAAGACTGCCAGGTACACTGTTCAAGTCAAAAGTTTTGGCATTTACTATAGCTGGATTGCTAGAATTTTCAAGAGGGCATCATATTTACTCTGTCACCATTATGCCCTGCACCTTCAAACAAATGGTGAGCCAAAAGTCCAGTGAGAACAGAAAGGATCCATAGAAAGCATTTACCCTATTGTCAGAAGACACATTCAACAAGACTTGGCAGGTCTGTCACTGATCAACATGTTACTTACTCCCTATGTGACAGCAGGAATCAGTCCTGCTGAGTATTAATAAGACGAAAATCTCAAGACTTTTCATATTCCATCACAAAACCAGGTCTATCTAAGAGATAGCTGACACAGACAGCTGTGACTTGCCATCATCTCAGTACAAGAAAAAGAAACTGGTAACATGAAAGAGTTTTACTCCCTCTTGAATTCATCCATCCATTTACTCAAAAGTATTAAATAAAGATAGTTGCTGACATTTATTAAAGTCTTTCTACACTAACCCGTTATACAGTTTTCTCTTATCCTCACATTACCCCATGAAGGTCTTCATTTTGGAGATGGAGGAGTTAAGTAAGCGTTCACAAGCTTCCATTCAGTGCTGTGCACTTTGCAAAATATGGAAATACAAAATATATGTTATCACGCTCATCTTTGTAGAAAGTAACTGTGTAGTACAAGAAAACAGATTTTTGAAATTGTACTATGAGATGGTAATAACAAAAAATAGTTAATATTTAAAAAAATGCTTACTATAGAACATGCAGTTAAGCATCTTACATTCATGATCTCCTTTAATCCTCATAAGCCTTTGAAGTAGGGTCTTTGATTATCTTTATTTTTGTAGATAAGGAAACTGAGGCTTACAGAAGATAATTAAATCGTCAAAAGTTGTTAGCTAGTAAGTGATGAATGTTGTGATTGAGATATTTAATATGCTGTAAGAACACAGAGAAAAGAGCAGTTAACCAACTTGGGAGTTCCCTTAAGGCTTCACAGAGAGCTGTTCGATGTTTGAACCAAGGCTTGAAAACTGAGTAGGAGTTCACCTTGAAGGAGAGAGCAAAAATTGCAGACCTAAGGAACAGCATGTGGAAAGACATGTAGTTGTCACAGTTCCAGCAACAACGAATAGGTCAGTAGTGGTTGAGGAAAGAGCCAATGAAGATGGTAATGAGTGAGAATACAGAAGGATACAAACGGAATTGGGGAGGAGATTTTTTTGATCACCTTGCATATTTTTTAAGAACTCCAGTTTTCACAACACAATGGTTAACAGCTCAGGCTCTGGGAATTCAACAATTCTAGGTTGCGATACTTGTAGGCTTATCTTTTATTCAACATGTTACCTTGGCCAAGAAACTTTAACCCATTGTTCTTCATCTGAAAAACAGGAATAAGTATAGCAACTATTTCGTAAGTTGTTATAACAGTAAATGAGATACAGCACTTGTAGAAGACTTATGGTATATAGACGTAAAAAAACATCCAATGAGAGTTAGTTATTCTCATCATTGTTAATATGGTTGTTATCATTATGGATGAGACAGACTTAGTTTGGAGCTGGTGGAAAATAAAAGTAAAACAGGAAAAGTTTTGAAAATAGGTTCGTCTTCCCTGGTCCTATCAAATAGAGCATCAATGTGGGGTACATTCACTTGCACTTTATTGCAACAAAGGAATCAAAGCAGGAGTGCATTTGCTGAGGCCAGAAGATGTCTTACTCACCAAAGCTATGGGGAGACCAACCTAGCCAGGGGCCTCTAGTAAGTACTGGTATCCAAGCCAGCATTGGTATTCATCACAGAGGTCAAATCAAGTGGGCAAGGTGTGACCTAATAGCTGATAAAAACACTAGGATGAAATAGAATTGTTGGGAGTCTTCATTAACATACAAATGTTAGTTATCCATTGAGAGTACAATGTCAGCCAGGGTCCAGAAGTTCAGAAAGCAAGATTTAGCATTTTAGAGAAAAGCAGGCAAGTAGAAGACAAGGTACTAATCAAAATCACTCTAAGGTAAGGAGGGACTATTGGTAAGGAGACCTGTCTTATGAGCTATTCCAATATGGAGAGACTAGACAGGCTAGGATATAAGCAATAAGAAGAGACTCAGGGTCAAGGCAAAGTTTGCTTCAGCACAATCAATACGAGGAAGGCAGCCAACACAGCTTAATTCCAATTGCCCCATGTGATGGAGCTAAGACTACTTCTCTCCTTCTAATGCCTCATCAAACCCAGCTGACATCCTGCAATCAGTTTAGCCCAGTACTTCCCAAACCCAGCTGTCCAATGGAATCATTTGAGAAGCTTTAAATGTACTGATGCCTGAGGTCCACTCCCAGGGACTCTGATTTAATTGGAATTGAGGTGTCCTGGGCATCGGGGGTTCTAAAAGCTCCTCAAGTTGATGGCAACATGCAGCCATGGCAGACAACCACCGGGGCAAGCAATACATTAGGGGCAGTATCTCATCTCCCACCTGTTTGCCATTATTCAAAATAATGATAAAACAGACAGAAAGTTGTCCTGTGGAAAAATGCACCAGCCTGACAGTGACTAAAGAGTTACAAATTTATTTTCAGGCACTAAAATAAAAAATTAAGCTATCATGAGGTAGTGGGTGGGGGAAGGTGAAGTGGTACATACACACACATTGCTGGTTAATTCATTCTGGTTAATATGGGAATGTGTTGTAGCATTATTCAACTTCGGCTGAACTTTTGGATTAAACCCCAAATAAACCTGTACAGCCTATAATTTATAAGTGTTCAATGTACAGCCTGCATACAGCATATGTAAATATGTACATCCTAATTTGTACATGTGTTCATATTGTATATGATTAAAAGTTAAAAAAGAGAGACAGAAAACCAAAATGCTTAACAATACAGTAACTGAGAATCAAATTAGGATACAGCAACATGACATCAGGTGGCTAGCAAAGTAAAAATTAGGAGGACTATCTAAATACACAGAAATTTGCATAAGAAAAATGAAGCAAAACTCACAGTAATGTATTCTGGTTAGTACTTTGTAAAGGATGCATGAGACAGCAGATTGGAATGCCTGAACTTGCTTGGCTTTTCACTTTATAAAACCCAATATATATTTAAAAATATTAATTTATCTAAGTATTAAAATAGAGGATAATTAAATATTTTTCCAAAAAATGGTAGACTTGAGAAAAATCAAAGAGAAGTGACTGGAAGCAATCTTTCTTGATCAGGTCTTCAGACCTAAGCCAGGCCACTGGGAGGAACGGTTAACGAGCCGCAGGTCCAAGGACCCACTGAGATTTTAACATTTTCTTTTCTCAAACTTTTCAAGTTTGTTTAACCATTTAATTTCTATTACTGAGGTAAGACGTGGTTCACCCTGGTTAAAATTCAAACATGGAAAGGAAATCTGATTTTCATGCTAAGGTTATAAATTCACTTTGTGGAATTCTTTGATTATATTTAACAGAAAGACCCGTACAATAACAATTTTCTTAGTTACACTGATAAAATTTTAGCCGGGTATGTACTTCTCCAACCCTGAGGACAGACTTGGCAGCGAGTAACTGAATACTCTGTCCATGTTTTCAAAAAACACCGCCATTCTACAGAGATACAGAACAATGTTGCTGGGATGACAGCTCAAGAATTACCAACGGGAGAAATCAAATGCCAGATTGCCGGAAAGAACAATGACAAGGAACTGTCTTCCTGAGAAGATAAAAATATATGCTGTCAGTAAAATTTGCACTTATTTTGAAAATCACAGAAGGCCTGTTTTGAAAAAAAAAAAAAAAAGGCAAATAATATGAGAAATTGGTGTATATATAGTCCTAAGTCAGTAGGAATCTAGAATTATAACCCAGGTGGGGTTACCGGGTTTTCAAAACTGTTAAAAAGGTGGGATGCAGGTTTAATGTTTTGGATGTGTTTAATACTTAAAAGCTGAGAAATGTGGCTTCAAATTTTAATAGAGGACCAGAACTCAGGCATTCCTGGTTGTCAGTTCCACCTTATAGATCCTATTTTCTAATGAACTTAATTAATTTGACATACTCTGTGTTGTTTCACTTTATAAGTATTTCATATATTAGTTTATTCTTTTATTTATTCAATTGCCAGATCTGACCACCCTTTCTCTGTTCGTAACCTCTGTACTTAATCACAAAAATCTAAACAAAAGTGTGTTATTTGACACCATCACATTGTTTTCTCCCATTAATTTCATTTTATCTTCCGTCACTTCAGCTCTGCATTCGTCCCTTCTGAAACATACTGTTCTACCAAACATACAAGTGTCTTGCTAATTGTTGCTGGATGCCTCTGTAGTACCTCTTATGTTCCTGGTTCTGTTTTTTTGGTAGTTTTTTTTTAAGATTTTATTTTTCCTTTTCCTCCCCAAAGCCCCCCAGTACATAGTTGTATATTTTTAGTTGCAGGTTCCTGGTTCTGTTTTGATCAAGAAGATAGACTGAAATCAGAATTTCAGAATTATAATATGACGAGAACAAAGAGACTTCAAATGGGAATTTAAAAAAATAACATAAAACATTTTCATATGGGGGACAATGGATTCAGATTTTATTTTTATCTTAAACCACATCTGTCACTGATTATTTGCATTCATCTGCTTATCTGTAATTTCTAACTGATATCACTGCTGAGAAATTAATTTCCTACTGCAGTGCTAGCATGTTGAGTAGTGGCCTGTGCATCAGATGCCTGTATGGTCACATGTTACTAATGCTGTGTTACCCTGGGCATTTCCCTTATCTTTAAAACCTCTAACTCAACTATTAAATGATAGAACAGGACTAAAGAGATCATAAGGCTACTTCACGCTTCAAGATTCTAAGATACAAGTATTCTTACTATGCTGCACCTTCCTTAGTGAGAAGGAGCAGGCCAATATACAGTAAAAGTGCTTGGTTTATTACAGAATACTGTAAGATAACCAGTCGATGAAATAATAGGCTCAAATAAAAGCCCAACATTTATTAATTCACCACATATTGAATAAGTACCTACTGTGTGCCAAGCCCCCTGTGAGGAGCTAGGGATATATCAGCGAATAAAATGCACATGTTCCTGCTATTGTGGAGGTGACATACTAGTGGGGAAGACAGACAGTAGCCAAGTAAATAAACGCATCAACGTAATTAGACTGCTACAACTGTTCAGATGAAAATAAACAGGAAGATGCAAGAAAGAAACGTGGCATGGGGTGACTTCCAGGTGATAATTCAGAAAGGCCTTCCTAGAAGAGTGACATCTGGGCAGGATCCTGAAGGATGACAGTGAGCTCGCAGTGTGCAGACGTGGAGGAAAAGCTTTCTAGGAAATAGGAACATGGACAAGTACACACGCTTGTGTGTGTATCTGTCTCTATGGTTTTACATTCATGCTACTGTCATTTAACTGCTAGATCTCATGAGAGGCCGCCAAATGCAAGGTTCATAATTGTAGGCAATAAAGAAAAATAACCGGATCAGAGGAACTGTTCACAATTTCTTAGTAGGATTAGCTGATCTCACTTTGATGAGCTGAATGTTCAAAGTGAGACACTCCCAATATAAGTGTAAATGCAGCTCAACTTCTCTAAAAGTTATCTGCTAACACGTCTGTGGAGGGCAAGTTATGAGAGCAGCTAAAGCAGTTCTGAAACTGCTGGAAGGCGGCAACAAGGATTTGCAAATGGAAATAGACGGCATTTTCGTTCAGCAATATCCCATTTCTTCCACCACAGAATGCGTGAAACATTGCTGTGGCCAATTTCTGGGCACTGTTTGAATTGCACTGTATAGATATTATTCATATTTTTGATATTTAACAACTTTTGACAATACTTATTCTTTTTTGGAATCACTAGAGAATGAAATGTTTTTGATCAAATAATTCATTAACAGGAAGCCCACATATATCGTTCGAGATCCTATTTTCCAATAATTTATAAACCTTGAGTATATGAAACAGTAAAACTAAATAGTATAAATCCTTTGATGATTCTGAAAGTACTTCAGGTCACCAGTAAGAATGTCATTCTCAATGTCTGCTCAGTTAACAGGCATGGCTGTGGAATAAGATGCTGTCTGTGATTTACTCTTTAAAAGTTAAGACTAGGTTTTGGAATGATTTTGCTGCAAAACTTTCCATTATGTGTGCTTTGAAATTTAGTCAATGCCTCCACAGGTGTTCTTTGGATGTCTGTTATGTGCTAGGCACAATTATACTATAGAGTTCCTTATTTTATTAGAAGAGAATAACGGACACAATTATTTCTCAGTGTTGCATGAAATACATTTCTGAGGCATACTGGGAAGTTTTTTTTTTTTTAAAGATTGGCACCTGAGGTAACAACTGTTGCCAATCTTCTTTTCTTTCTTTTTTTTTCTGCTTTTTCTCCCCAAGTGCCCCCAGTACACAGTTGTATATTTTTTTAGTTCTGGGTCATTCTAGGTGTGGCAGGTGGGACTCCACCTCAACATGGCCTTGTGAGCGGTGCCATGTCCACACCCAGGATCGAACCATCGAAACCCTGGGCTGCCAAAGCGGAGCGCGGGAACTTAACCACTTGGCCACGGGGCCAGCCCTGTAGTGGCAAGATTTTAAAATCAGATTTGTTTCAAACTAATAGCTCTGAAATTAGTTGTAGGATGGGCCTAGTGTACATAACTTCTTTAGTTTGTTTCTTCATCTATAAAATATATAAACAATAGTTGTCAAGACTTTTGAGAGAATTTAATGAGGTAGCATGGCAATCTCTCACTTGACACACTGGAAATGGTTATTTATAACATATCTTAAGTGGTCAAGAAATGGTTGAGATATATATGTATGTGTATGTGCATATATATGTACATCTATATAGTCATAAATATGTTTCTATATGCATGTACATATAACATAAATATTATCTACTGTGATAGTTAATTTTGTGTCAACTTGACTGGGTCACAGGGTGCCCCGATATTTGGTTGAACGCTAGTCTGGCTGTGTCTGTGAGGATGTTTCTGGATGAGATTAACATTGGCATTGGCAGACTGAGTAAAGCAAAGCGCCCTCCCCAGTGTGAGGGAGCCTCATCCAATCTGCTGGAGACCTGACTAGAACAAAAAGGAAGAGTGAGGATTTACTCTCTTTGCCTGAAAGTCTTGAGCTGGCACATGTGCCTTTGCAGGGACTGGAACTTACGCCATGGGCCTTCCTGGGTCTCAGCCTGCCAACTGCAGATCTTGGGACTCCTCAGCCTCCACAACCACCTGAGCCAATTTCTTGTAATAAATCATATATATCTTATTGCCTCTGTTTTTTGGGAGAACGCTGACTAATACACCTACATATGTAATCAACTTGATTTTTGTCATTTTCTTCTTTTTCACTGCTGCTCTACACATGAGTTAGATAGGTAGGAAGAGTCCACACAGCACGACCCACTGTGGGCTAGATTAATTTGCTGCTCCACTTAATTACAATGTCTGATCTTATGAGGTAAGGCTAGAGCTGACTCAGTCTCTTACAGCAGAGCTCTCCTGAACCTGGGAGTCCATATGGACACCCACAGGGGTGGTAACACTGTACACTCAAGAAAAGATTTTGCCAGGTCCGAAAAGCTCAAATTTTTGCTAGACCACCACTTCTTCTATTATAGGGTTACATAACCTTTCCAGAAAGACTTAAATTAACAACGTATAAACTTTTTTAGGAGAATTTTTAAAAACATTGAGAGTTTCTTGTTCTTAAATCAAGCTCAGCATCTGCAAGGCCACATATTTCTTGGAAGGAGAACGTGGATTCAAAGCCTAAAGTCTTTCATCTGGACAACGTCTCTACTTCTTGACTTTCAGCAGCCAGAAAGCGCATTTCCCTACATGCACAAAAGCAGAACATACTATGAACATATACGTCCAACCAAAATCAGGGCCTGCTATCTGTTGCTGCATACAGTAACCACCCTAAAACATGGTGGCTTAAAACAATAATAATGGTTTGTTATTCTTCACGGTTTCTGTTGGATGGAAACTTGGGAAGGGTTTGGCTGGGGAGGGGTAACTTAGGGTCTTTCATTCAGTTATAGTCACGTGTTGGCTGAGCCTGGAGGATCGATTAAGGGTTTGATTGGGGCTGGGGCATCAGCTTCCCAGGAGGCTCATTCACATGGCTGGCAAATTGGTGCTGGCTATGGCCAAGGGCATCAGCCCCTCTCCACATGGCCCTCTTGCTCCACAGGGTTGTTTCAAGGTCCTCATGACATGGCGCCTGCCTCTCTAATTGCAACAATCCAAGTGAGCAAGATGGATGCTGTAGGAAGGGCTTTAATGACATAGCTTGGAAGTCAAACTCCTTTATTCTAAAAGTTGAGGCAGTAAGAACAGTCTGCCCACGTTCAAGGAAGGGGAATACATTCCCATCTTCTGGTAGAGGTTTTTCAGTATCACACAGTAAGAAAAGTATTATGGCCAAAACAATATATATCCCTCCCACATATAAGACATAGTAAACATAAATGTCCAGCTGTGCAATGAAATCTCACTAACTTTCTATAAAATTAATGCATTGAAGAAATCCTTTGATAATTTAGCAGAAATTCATATGGCACTTTAATATCAGAAATTACTTCAAACATTTAGTGAATAACCAAAAAATGCATAGTGTATACTCATTCTATTTATGGGAAATCATGCTTATTCTGTCAACACTGGAGAATTTCAGAGAATTCTGTGGAGCACAAATTTTCACTGAATAATTCTGGAAGGACGCTACCTTCCAGGAGGATGAAGAAGACCTGTTGTCTTCTTGTATCACTCAGATACCCACTGTCTTCACAAGCCCCCCGTGGCCCTCTGGCTTCACTCGAGCCATAACTCTAGAGGTCTAACAGCCAGGGAAATAGTTTGTTTGCATCTCATAAGAGAAGTGGGAACAGGGCAACACTGAGCTAGCGATGACCGCCTGTCGACCACTGGAGAGCTTCAAACTCATCTATCTATTGACAACTACAAAGGAGGATCTTCAGTCTTTGGCCGATAGATGAAGTCTAGGTCTGTTGCTGAGATTGGAAGTAAAGATAATAGACCTCTGGTACAGCAATGTGGGAGGACCATCTAATCCAATTATTTTTAATACAAAACTGAATAATAAAATACCTTCTAAAGGATTTCCTGCATATGTCTATTTTTGCACTTTCACTGCCAATCCTGATTTCTTCAAGTTCATATTGGGTCAAATCTGTCTTTCCTGTGCTTTAGAATTACGTAACTCCAAAGAGAGAGAATTTTTATCAGGATACATTTAAAACCTTTCATAAGTTTGTATTAACAGTATGTCATATATGTACAAAATGCTTTGGATTGAAGTTGCCCTTTGAAAGTCAACAAATGCCTCAGCAAATACATCAAAGCTTCTCCGAAACAGGGTCAATATTAGATCTGCTCAAGAGCTCTCACTGCTGCAAGGCCTAGAAGAACCTGGTTGGGAAGTTATTTTAGTTATTGATTTGACTTAAATTACGACACACTTGCTTTACTATTAAGCACTGGGGTATTTGATGGGTGTAAAATATTTCCATCTCTAAATATTCCTGATGTCAACTTTTTGCACGCATTTCTTAGAGGCAAGAATATTAATACATTATGGGAATTAAACAAAACAGTTCTTTTTCTCAGCAATAATTGAGCACATTTAGAGTTAAACACTTTGCATCTGACGTGTGGGACAATACATTTTGAACCTTAGGAGATAGAGACAGTAAAAGAATAAGAACCAAGGAGCTAGTTTTAACCATGTGAAAATGACCAAGTAAGTTCAAATGATAAGGAAGCTGCGAGAAAATTCTCTTATGGAGAAATATTTGAGAAGTCAAAATAGATATGATGAACATTGGATAGTCTCTCTGTTAAAAATCTCTCTGCTAACAGTTGTTTAGAGTTATTTCAAAATAGGTCTTGTTTTGATAAAGAATATTTATGCCTACTTAACCTAATTAATGAAGTGTTTAACTTATGAATCACTAACAATTCAAGCATCAAGCAGAGAAAGTCATATTTCTAACGTCAGTGAGAGAATTACAAAAAACTTTATAAGTTAATTTTGATGTGTCTTAAAACATATAGAAGATACTATATTTGTTAAGACTGCCTCATAATGCATGTTTTACTTGAACTATAATACGTAATCTCAGAATCGGAATTTAAATTACTACAGAGAAAAATCTGTATAATTTTTATTTATTTAGATAAGTCTGTACCACATGGTAAATTTTTATATTACTTATATTGAAGAAATTAGTTTCAAATTATCCCTAAATTATAATCAAACAAAAATACATGTTTACGACTTTTCAAAGACAAATCATTATGATGCAAATACCATTAGCTCACTATTCTGTGGTCATAGAAACATCTGTATCAAATATGGACTGGGCTAAATTGAGAGGGAGGAGGAATGGGATAAGGCAGATGGCCCTAGACAGGAAGGCTCGCTGTGCCTTAGCAGCCCAACCACTATCCCTCTGTCTTTCAGACAAGGAGATTCATCTGGAACAGCTGCACATAAACTTTCTCCTCATAAGTACCGGTGTATAGATTTTCCCATGATGACCCTAAATCACGCTATTGTCTTCACTGTATTTAAAGGTTAATTCCTAACTTGGAATCAGTTAACTTCCTGGAAATAGCCTCTGCTTTTTTTCCCCAAAACTTCTGATTTTGAAAAATTTCCAACCTACAGAAAATGGAAAGGACCTTAACCCAAGATTGACAATTGTCTACATTTGGCCGCATTTGCTTTCTCCATCCCCTACCAAGAGCACCTCAAGGGATGTGTCTTTTGTGGACCTCAGTCTGGGAGACTGTACAGGATAATGGCACGGAAACCCATCAACCACCCTTTCACTTATATTATGCATCCAGTCCAGTTGGAAAGTTGAGAATGATTTGGGGTGACAGAGGGGGCAATGGGGTTAAATGATGATTGAGATAGATTCAAACCCACAATCACTTCTCTTTTATAAATGTGTGAAAGGCTTCATCTGTATTTACTATTCCCCTGCATATATTTAAAGAGCTGATTATTTCCGCTTATTACAGACAGCCTGGAAAATTTGACTATTTAGTGTTCCCTTCTAATCTTTAAAACGCAACTAAATTAAAATATGTAGAAATCATCTTTATCTCATCAGATATACTGATTATTTATCCTCAGTTTGCCATAGTTAATCTTAAAGTAAAATATATAAGATGAAGACAATCAAAGTAGTGCTTCCTAAAATGTGTCCTTCAAAAATGCTCATTCCGACGATAAAGGCTGTTCCTGAAGAAAAATCAAAAGTAATTCAGATGATAACATTTTCTTAACTCCGTGACCCTCCTAGAAGGTCTCTGCCTTGTTTTCATTAATATGAGCTCATAATCGAACAGCTCATGTATTACACTCACTGAATTCTGGGGCAACTTTATAAGGTATGTTATGTTGATGGTAAACTCACGTTATTAATTTGTTTATAGTCTAAATAAAAAGCACAGCAACGACAACAGATATAAATAAATGGGAAAGTGAAGATTTTGGAAGTAGGGAGTATTTAACTCTTTGCTTAGCCACTTATCAGCTGAGTGAACTTGGGCAAGTTATTTTGCATCTTTTTGCTTCAGCTCCCTCATCTATGAATTGAGAGAAATAACCAATCCTAACCTAAGTGTCAAGGTTTTATTGAGATACTGCAGTCAGTGACAACAACAGCTAGCATTTTTCAGGCACTTACTACGTGCCAAGCTTTATATACATTTTCTTCTTTAATTCTCTCAGAAGTCCTGCGAGGTTGATGCACTGGTTTTCCCCATTTCGGAGGTAAGGAACTGAAGCTTTAAGAGGTTACGAAAGTTTTATTATCTCACACACTGCTAGAGAACAATCTGGGTTTAATCACAGTCTATGATATAGGAATATCAAAGTCTCTGACATGAGAATAAGAGCTCAAAAAAATACTCAACTTTAGATGTCATTAATATTTATAAGACTATCTAATGTTGAAGGCATCTTTACAAGCGATATCTGCCCTAATTCTCACAGTAGCCTTGCAAGGTAAGTATCATGATGCCCATTTTACAGACAAGGAATTTGAAGGTCACAGCTTTTAAGTGATATTTTCAAGGTTGCAGAAACTACGTGCAAATAAATCTCTTAGCATATTAATCTGTATTTAATATGTTTGCACAATTGCTTATGATGCTGCCCCCTGCTAGGAATGCCCCTCTTTCATGTGGGTAATTCCCTAAAAAGAGAAAAGGAAATATTACACTAGAAGGACTAATCTATAAATGGTTGTTGCAAATAAGCAAAAAATTAGCCTTGAGCTTTCTGGAAATCTAGACAAAAAAAGAGAGGGGAAAGCAGTGAGTTATCTAGCTCTCATATAGTTGTTAAAAGGAATATTACAAGGAGTAAGATGTCTTATGGTCCCATTCAACAACCAGCCCAAAGGGCAGCAGTTTTAATTTCATAATTCATGTTTTTAAATTCAGAGGCTTTTAGGGAGCTTTTGTCTCAATAACCAGAAAGGTCATAAAAATATAAAATACAATGTATTTTAGATATCTAACTGGTTATTAATGGAATTATACTTTTATTTATTGTGAAGTGAATAAGTCACAATCATTTTGTACTATCTTGGCAAAATGATGACAGAATTCAGATATTCTATCACATTTTATTCATTCAAGATGCAGATTTCTGCCTGCCTAAAAATATGATGCAAGGAGTTAAATGCATTGTCACTTCTCATTTCTCTTAACATTTGTTTGTCTGCAATGCTTTTGAAGCCAAGCAGCATGCTTTAGAAAAATAAATAAGTTAAAGTCCACAGAAATAATTCTCCCTTTGTTTATGGCAGAAAAATAGATTTGCAACAGACATTGCTCTTCTTGAAGTGTAAATATTGTGAAATTCTTTAAGCTAAAATAAAGTATTCCCCCCACCTCATCCTTATTCCAGAATTTTAACAATTACAAACTATTCTAGAAGTCTCATTAAAAGTTACAATAATATGACATGTTTTCTACCTTTGATTCATGTTTTTTTTTAACTTACTCAATCCTATTTGTAAAGTCAACATAAGATTTAAAAGCCACATGGAGTCTTTCTGGATTTTTAGACAAAATATTTATTATCTTAATAAGCATTAAAAAAAACTTTGGATTTGAATATTTGGCTTATGTATAGGGAAATATATATAATTATCAAACACCACCACCATTTTAACCATTAAAAATATGACCAGTGAATAAAGATATTGATAGAAAAAATCAGTATATTTCCATATTCAGTTCAGCATTATATTTACTCACATTTCTGTTATTTCTACAAATATAGATAATGTTGACAAAGGAAAATATTTGTAAGTTCTCAAATATTCAATGGGATAATTTTAATCTTCACTTTTTGGATGATATTTCGATTTAGAGAAGACTTTATGATGGATTGAGTCCTGCAAATTTCAAAATTTTATTTCTGCCATGGTCCAACACCAAAAAACGTAATACTTTCACCTGAAAATTTTCTTCTTGATCAAGTTCAGCAGACAGTAGTCAGGATGGGAGGATTGAAATAAGTGATGCATGTAAAGTGCTTAAATTCTGCACATAGAAATGCTCAAAACCAGTAAGCTTAAAAATGGCACCTCATGAGAAACTAGGAACTTTCCCAGTGAGATCAGGGCAAGCCAAGGATGTCCCCTCTGACCACTCCTTTTCAAATTTCTACTGGGAGTCATAGCTAATGCGATAAGAAAAGAAAAGGAAATAAAAGGTATACAGATGGGGAAAGAAGAAATAAAACTGTCTTTGTTTGCAGATGACATAACTGTCTATGTAGAAAATTTGAAAAAATAATTTAACTCCTGAAATAATAAGTGATTATGGCAAGGTTGCAGGATTCAAAGTGAATATACAAAAGTTAGTCACTTTCCTATATACCAGCAATGAACAAAGTGGAATGTGAAAGCAAAAACACAATTCCATTTACATTAGCACCCAAAAATAAAATATTTAGGTACAAATTTACCAAAAAAAGCACAAGATCTACATGAGAAAAGCTACAAAACTCTGGGTGAATAACTAGATATTTCATGCCCATGGATAGGAAGAGCCAATACTGTCACAATGTCAGTTCTTTCCAACATGATTTATAGATTCGACTCAATCCCAATCAAAATCCCAGTAAGTTAATTTATAGGTATTGACAAGCTGATTCTAAAGTTTACACACGGAGAGGCAAAAGACCCAGACTAGCGAGGTGAATATTGAAAGAGAAGAACAAATTTGGAGAACTGATTCTACTTGACTTCAAGATTTACCATACAGTCAGAGTAATCAAGATAGTGTGGTACTGGAGAAAGAAAGGACAAACAGATCAATGGAACAGAATAAAGAGCCAAGAAATCGACCCACATGTAGTCAACTGATCTTTGACAAAGGAGTAAAGGCAACAAAAAGAAGCAAATACAGTCTTTTAAATAAATAGTGCTGGAACTATTGGACATCCACACACAAAAAAGAAAAAGAACAATCTACACATAGACCTTACAGTCTTCACAAACTCAAAATGGATCACAGACCTAAATGTAAAATGCAAAACTATAAAACTCCTAGAAGATAGAGGAGAAAGCCTGGGTGAATTTGGGTATGGTGATGACTTTTTAGATATACCACCAATGGTGTGATCCATAAAAAAATAATTGATATGATGGACTTTATTAAAATAAAGACTTATGCTCTGTGAAAGACTGTCAAAAGTATGAGAAGATGAGCTACAGACTGGGAGAAAATATTTGCAAAACACATATCTGATCAAAGATTCCTATCCAAAATATACAAAGAACTCTTAAAAGTCAACAACAAGAAAGTGAACAACACAATTAAAAAGCAGGCAAAAGACTTGATCAGACTCCTCACCAAAGATGATATACAGATGGCAAATAAGCATATAAAAAGATGCACCACATCTTATATGTTAGGGAATTGCAAATTAAAACAAGATACCTATGTGTTAGAATAGCCAAAATCCAAAAGCAATGACAACACTAAATGCTGGCAGGGATGTGGAGCAACGAGAACTCTCATTCATTGTTGATGAGAATGCACAATGGTACAGCCACTTTGGAAGCCCGTTTAGTAGTTTCTTACAAAACTAAACACGCTCTTACCATGTGATTCATCAGTCATGCTCCTTGGTATTTAACCAAATCAGTTGAAAACTTATGTCCACACAAAAATCTACACATGGATGTTTATAGTGGCTTTATTCATAATTTCCAAAACTTGAAAGCAACCAAGATGTCCTTCAGTAGGTGAATGGCTCAATAAACTGTAGTACATCTAGACATTGGAATATTATTCAAGGTTAAAAAAAAATGAGCTGGGGCTGGCCCCATGGCCAAGTGGTTAAAGTTCTGCGTGCTCCGCTTTGGAAGCCCAGGTTCACGGGTTTGGATACTGGGCGTGGACCTACTCCGCTCATCAGCCATGCTGTGGAGGCATCACACACACACAGTAGAGGTGGACTGGCATGGATGTTAGCTCACGGGAAATCTTCCACACACACACACAAAAGAGCTATTAAGCTATGAAAAGACATGGAGGAACTTAAAATGTATATTACTAACTGAAGGAAGCAATATGAAAAGGCTACACATTGTATGATTCCAACTATATGACATTCTTGAAACAGTAAATCTATGGATACAGAATAAAGATTAGTGGATGCCGGAGGTTAGGGGGAAGTGAAGGATGAATAGGCAGAACACAGAGAATTTTCATGGCAGTGAAACTACTCCCTGACACTATAATAGTGGGTAAATTATACATTTGTCAAAATCCATGAAATGTATAATCCCAAGAGTAAACCTTAATGTAAACTAAAGATTTTGGGTGATAATGAAGCGTCAATGTAGTTTCATCTATTGTAACAATATCCCACTCTGGTGGGGGACGTTGATAGTGTGTGTGGAGGGGGTGGGGCATATAGGGACTCTGTACTTTCCCCTCAATTTTGCTGTGAATCTAAAACTTCTCTAAAAAATAAAGTCCAATTAAAAAAAAACCCAGAAGTTAGCTGTACTTTATGGCACAATTTCCAACAGTAACATCATTTTCATTCACAAAACAATCTCCAGTTGAAACAAGTAAATAATGTGTTTCCTCCAGAAGAATGTAAACACTCTCATTACAGGAAGTTTATTAAGAATGGAGTCTCCAGCGCCTGCAAGAGTGTCTGTCCACTGCTGCTAACTGTCTGACTCAATTAGTCAATTAATATCTTAAATAACAGGTGAAAAACTTAGGAAAATAAAACAAATTAGAATTACGCATATCTAATTTATAGAAAATCTTCTATTTCCAATTTTTAGAATGTTTATAAAGCTTCTAGAAAAAAGGAAAAAAATAGCATTAATGTATATAAAACAAATCAAAGATGTTATGTTGAAAAACGAAGACAAAATTAAAATAGATTTAGGCTAATTTCATCAAGATCCAAAGAAAAGATCAGGTTAGGATGCTAAAAGACTAATAGTATGCCCTTTCTGCTATCTTCTATTATGTTTTTATAATGCCCACAAAAATATTTAAAGTATTATCATCGGAAAAATCAGTTGATATTGGACTAACTCTAAAATCTAGATTTCTGATATCACAAATATGACCCAAAATGTAAAATCTCTATCAATATAAAATCCATCAATGCTGGAGGTGAGAGGGCATAAGAACATGCCTGGCTCAAATGCATGGCTTACTTCAAAACAACGTGAGAGAAATCACCAGAGCCCAGAGTGAAGGAGAAGCCGACAGCTGGGTGGTTGGGCTGGCCCAGAACTCACAGATACTCTGGGCTATCTGTCTCTCTCCTTAACCAAGGGTCTTGACCCCAAAAGTTTTTCTCAGGGAAAGAGATTAAGCCTTGGACCCAGACAAGGAATGGAATTTCAACCTCTACATACATGAGGGACTTCCCTTTGAAGGTTGGTTACGCCTTCAAGAAACCAGAGCACCAGAAAAAAAATGTCCATCGGCAAAAGATTACGACAAAAAATAAATACAAAGAAAGAAAGAAAAAGAAAAGAAAGCAAGCAAGCGTAAACTTCCAAAGGGAATAAACAGGCCAAGTGCTCCTAAAAACAATGCTCTGAGTGAACTGGGGTTTCCACCAAAACCACACCCCTCTGGACTAGCCCTTTTTCTGGATTCATATTTCTTTCTCAACTCCTCCTCTTGCTCCTGTGAAGTCAAGCCTTCACCTCTCGCACTGGTTCCTTGCATCCAGTTGCCATGCCAGCGTCCTAGTCTAAACCCTCATCTAGAACAAATACCTCTTTCCATCTTTCTTTCAGACTTAACCCTCCAATCCACATTCATACATAGCCAATTAATATTCCTATAATATTCCTCTCTTTAAATAAGTGAATTTAAAAAGCACTTGCAATAAAAATTCAAAATGCTTATGCATTAAAATTTCAGTTGCCTTACAAAAAGCTTGTTTTGCTTCCTTGATCTATTGGTTTGGCAATGGCAGGATTTTAACTTTTGTTCTCTTCCTCTTAATTTCCCATGAAGCATGTTTCATTCCAATCAAAAAGTAAATCTGAAAGCAAATATCAATCTGTACTGCATGGAATTAAACTTAATCAAAATAAAGATTTAATTTGTTATATGCCAGGCGAAAATTCTCAAACTCTTCTCCCAATATAATCTGGTCCAACTCCCAAACTAATTGAGCCTAATTTATTTTTTAAGTCACCCACAGTTGAAATCATTTAACAAAGTAAAGACAAAAGTGGAATAGACATATCTAATCTTTTTGAAAATTTATTTTTTAAGGAGAAAAATAACCATAGAAATCAGACTTGACACTTTCATTTTTGAATCCTTAAAACACTTAATCTCAACAGAAGAAAATGAACATTTACTTTGTTACAGAGTAACAAAATTACAACAGCAAATCATAAATCTCACCTTTATAACGCCTTGTTCTTAAATACAAGATAACTATGAGAAAACTGGAAACAGTAGCCAATAATTGCGGAGCTACAGATGATGTATTTACTCTAGGTGTACTCAATTTTTAAAAGATATCTTGTATTGGAAAGTAATCCATGGTTCTAGCTGGTCTTCAGAGTTGTTAATAAAATAAAACTGCATGCCATCAATTTGATTAATATCTCTCTCCAATTTCTGGCATTAGAGTGTATAACCTATAACCACATATATGTGACCTCCTCACTGACAAATGATGTTCCACTCTTTGCATCTGGTACTTTTTTTTGATTAGCCTTAGGGCATTACACACTACTTCTTACATAAAGGTGTTTCTCTCTTTCTTTAATATTCTATCTTTGTTGCTGTAGTTTCATTTTGTTCTTCTGGACTATTCTAGCTCACCCTGAAGTTTTCATTATCTAGCCTGTACCTGTTAGGAGGTTTTCAATGGCAGGTAAGAAAAAAACACACTCAGACTAGCTGAAACTTATTATCTCACATTACAAGGGGGTTAGCCCAGGCTCCAGGCACATTCCGATCCAATGATGCCACTAAGGATCCTGGTTCTCCCCATCTCTTAAGCTGTGCCATTAGCTTCTCAGTAAGGGTCACAAGATGGCTGCAGCATTTTCATGCCTCAACACCCAGAGGAAGAAGAGGGAACAGTTTCTTCTTATTTCTCTTTCTGATGAATAAGTCCTCACCTGCAGAAGTCCTCCACTGATTCCACTCATGTCTCATAGGCCTTGATTACTGCACATGAGCTTTTCTAAGCCAATATTTGGTAGGAAAAATAGAATGACTTTGTTTGGCTTAAATCAATAACCCAGGAGTAGGATGTATTTTGAAGAGTCAACCTCAGTGAAAACTACAGCTTATTCTATCCTATCTCAGAATTCTTACCCAGGGTAAACTGCTTTTACTTCCTAAAACCTTTCAACTGTTGACTAAGCAAATAAAACTCATCAACACACACAATTAATGTTCATAAAGGCATACATATTCTTATGCACTGAATTTAGTCCAAAACCTGTGAAAAATACTGAATGTTATTCTTATAGACACCACAATAGCATAAATAAATACAGCTCAAAACAGCATGCCATTCTTAAAAAACTGTTTCTATCTGCTACCTATAGTGTCAACATTTCTATGTTAACAGGCATAGTTCCGCATGATCCCAGAAGCTTGTGAGTTTCTGGCTGGAGTGATCACATGGAAACCTACTCCAGCTGCACCTTGAGAGAAACATTTGCAAACAGTATTTTATATACAGATTCTCCCATAATCAAAAGTACAGATACTGTTGAATGGAAATTCTGAGTTAATTTACTCTTTATATAAATGTAAATAGTATATAACTGGGTATTCCCAATGATGGAATTTATTAAAATAATTTCAAGACCACAATAGGATGTATAATTACTTGAGTAAAAAAAATATTCTTGCTATAATGCATTCAGGAAGAGAAGGTACCAAGAAAGACTATGTCTTGAGAAGTAATATTAATCAAATATAATTACTCTTCCCCTGCACATTTTCACTGGATGGTTTAGTTAAATCAACAAAGTAAAATAGTAGCTCAGTTCTGAAGAACATGTGTTGGAACTAAAGTGACAAATTCTTATCACTATAACATCTGGTTCAGATAGTGTAACAAGTGTTGGTTGCGCTGGAGACATTTTACACACCGTGAGCTGGTAGAGGCCTAGTCCTTTAACTGTTTATCCAGTATATTTATTTGAAATCTTTTCTTTTGAAATAAAGTCCTACTTCGTCTAGTCTTCTCCACTGTTTACAATTCATGCAAAGTTGACTTTTTTTCCCATATTTCCAAAGCCATCATCTCACAATATACAACTGAGGGGGTCCTTAAGAGTACAGAATTTGGTAGATGAAAAAGCCCAAGTTGAAGGAGATTGAGCGACTTATCCCATGTCACAACATGACTCGTCACAGATAGAGCTGGAATTGGAACAGAGCTTATTTCACACTTGATTCATGGTTCAATTAATCAATAACCACATGTTGAATACCCACTATGTCAAAAGCACTTTGCTAATAAGCTTTAGGGCTGATTGCAGAAGCATCATACATCTCCCTGTGTATTTAAGGAGTATACAGTGCAGATACAGAAAGAATACAAAGAGAAGAAAAAATATTATAAGATAGATAAAAGAGCCTGGTCAACTCAATACAAGATTTATTTGCCACATGGGTTTGGAAGCCTTTAGGTAATAACAATGTAGAAGAGGAAAAGGGCGAGCTATGGGGTGGAGAATTAACTTCACAGGAAGAAAAACTTCAGTGAGGCATATTAGGAAGGGTAATACACACATAGATGATGGGAGCTCTGAGCTGGTTATGCTAGGAAAAGGGAAAGGCACACTCAAGGCTCAGGGTGCACTAAGTTTCCTCCTATGTCTAAGTTGCCTGTTATGCTTATTGGCCTCAACACGAGGTTGTGATTCAGAGATCTGTGGTGAGGTCTAGAAATGTGAATTTTAAACAAGCAGCTCAGATGACTTCAATAAACATCAAATTTAAGAGCACCAAAATCTTAACTCCAAGACAATAAGGACCTTGTCAGCCTCATCAAGTGTTCATCCTGCTGTATGACAACTGTGCTGGCACATACTCAAGTGTTCAATAAATATCTTTTGGACAATGGTGGACACAGGAGACAGATGACCGTGGAAGATGATTAATACAACTCTTGTTACCTTATTCCTAAGAGGGCACACAACACTTTAACTTCCATACTCCAGAAATGAGGACCAATATGGGAAACACTCTGATCCTTTTTGCAGGCTTCTAGTCCTTTTCATAAGAATGTGCCCACTGGAATTATAGAAGGAGGTTATTGGTGATTATACTTGAAGCAGTAAGGGCAGAAGCCACACTTTGATGAGTTGAGGAAGAGAATAGACCAAAGATGTACAGTTACTCTTACCCTAAACCTTAAAAGATGAAAGAACATTACATGTGTTAAATTGCAAACAACAAAAGTAAAAATAATTAAAGCAAGGCCAAGATAGAGTTAATGCTACAGTAAGAAAAAAAATGCAGGGAATTCATTTATGCTCATGTTTGATGCTTAAACATCTTATGTACGTCTTAACGAGGACTTCTGACATTCATGATAATTCAATCAGATTCCATAAAATACTGAGGTATGTGGTTTGAGATCCCATTTCATTGTACAGAGCTGCCCACCTTCATAACTTCCCTTCCGTATCCAACTACCAACTACTCTTAAACTGAAAACGTGCACCTTCACCTCTGATTTTTCTCTGAATGCTAACTTCGGGAGAAGCTGATTTAATTCTTTCTTTGGAAGATAAACTTGAATCTAATTAAAAGTCATTTCCAATGACTATTCACAATTTAAAGGAGAAGCCTGTCTAGTTATCACCTTCTCTGTGAACTCTTCCTCTGTCTTCCCAGTCAGAATTAATATTTTCAGCCTCAGGCTCTGTAGCATTGTGCTTGAAATAATTGCTGCATTCTGCCTTGTATTCTCATCACTCATATATCGTGGAGATTTTCTCCAATGGTGTCTTCAATTCTTCAATTCTCACTCAAATCTCTGCTTTTCTCATAAGCACAAAGCTCATATTTTTAGGAATTCTATATAAATTATAGGGATATCCCCCTCACATCCTAAACCCCAGAAGTTCAAAATAGAATTTATCATCTTCACTCTAATGCTTGCTCTTTAACAGTCCAAGAAGCACAGCTGTGCTTGACATACAAAAATAAATGAAACCAGTTCCCTGTATTCAGTGAGTTTTAGTCTACTCAGATAAACAGGCCCCAAAATACATGATTGAAAACATAATACAGTGAGCACTTAGTCCATGTAAAGGTGATCTCTTCATGTTTTTATTCCTCTCGTTAGCATTATCAAGATCATCATCATCACCACCACTATCATCATCATCACAACAGTTACCGAGAACTTATTATGTCTCAGGCACTTTTCTATACGTTAATTCCACTTATTTCTCACAACACTAAGAGGTAAGTATGCTCTCCAATTTTAAAGCCAAAGAATCCAAGGCCAAGGATTTTCAAGAGATCAAGAATTTTCCCAAAATATAGAGCTGGTAAACAGTGAGGTCTTCAGTCATTATTAAACTATAACTTATTAATATTATCAATTATAAAACAGTATAAGTATTAACTATGTATTAATAATCTATGTTAAACAATATATAACAATTACATAAATTATATATAGAATTAGACTATAAATGGTTAATATATATTGAAAATTTACTATAATTAATTAATAAAGCTAAAAATAATTTAGTTATTATTACACTCCATTTTAATGTAGCACTATTAAACACTAATAATCTACAGTTTGCCCACAGATCTGCAGCTGGGCCAGGGCTCAGTGGGATGGCTCATCTCTGCCCCAGGTGACATCAGCCAGAACAGGTCCACTGAGGACTGGAGGATCTGCTTTCAAAGTGGCTTACTCATGTGGCTGGTAAGTTGGTTGCTCCCTGCCAGCTGTGAGCTGAGCTGGGGCTGAGGGCAGGGGTTCTTGCTTCTGCTCCACATGGGCTTCTCTTTGGCTGCTGTGGGCTTTCTTCACAACATGGTGTCTGGGTTCCTAGCATGAGCATTTTAAGAAAACCAGGTGGCAGTGCCTTTACGTTTTATAACTTGGCCTTGGAAGAAACTTCTACTTTATCCACTGGTCCAAGCAGTAACAAAGGCCGCCCCAGGTTCAAGGGAGGGGGGCATACACTCTGCTTCTTGATGGTGGTGGTGGGGGTGGTGATGGCAGAGTTCACGAAGAGCATGTGGAACAGACGGATTGTTTCATCTCTCTTTTGAAAACAGTCATTCACCGAGCCCTGTACATGAGGTTCCAGTCTTCCCTTCCAAGTGTAACTCCTAACCTCCAAGCCATTCAAAGTTCCTTGTTTTAGCCTTACATGTCTCAACATTATTTCCTTTGCCTAACATATCGTAGTATGCAATATGTGTTAATTGAGTGAATATGTTATAGAGCGCATGAGTTCATGAGTAACTCTTCCCTCTGCCTAAAATGTCTATCTTTTAATACTACCCACTCTGATAGGACTTTTAGTACTATCTACTGTCTACTCTGAAAGGCCAATCCTGATCTTCCTGGTGGAAACAGTCTCAGTCTGCACAACAAAACTCCTTTATCTGTACCTCCCTAAAAGCATGAGATACCAGCACATGATCTCCTAAATCCACAAGCCAAATCCTTTCTAAATCATGAGATTCTCAGAGGTAACATACCAAGTTGGAGAGGTCCCCACTCTGTTTCTAGCCATTCCCCAATGTGGCTTTCCACCTTACAAAGCTAGAAGACCCCAGCCATGAATGAAATTCAATTCAAACAGTTCCTAAAAGTTTTCCACATTGCTGGGCGCTGAAGAGGTCATAAGGACAAAGGTTCCTGAATGCAAGCATCTTTACATTTACTAGGGAAGGAGGATCTACATAAAAGAGAGTGTGCTAAATAAATTAAAATAGGTATAGCATATTATGGAGGAGGCAGAGGTCAAAGCATGCCAAAGATGTAACTGTGTAGCTTGTAAATACCTAGAAGCTGGAACTGATCTGTTAAAGTTTTATTAGCTATCTGTTCTCTATCAGGACACAAGGGGAATGATGTATTTGACACGCAACTCTTAGAAATTAGTTTACACACAGGGATACATCAGGCTTTGCCAGATACCTGTATTTCAGCTCATGATAATAAGGTGATGTCCATTCAGCATCAATTAGTAATTTATTAATCGAAGAGATCCAGTTTTCTTATAAACTCTCAGAAAGTTATACTTATCATTTATGTTCACCTGCTTTAACTAATAAAGCAAAGCTTTAGTCTTCTGTGGGTCCAATTGCCCTTTAGAAAATTTAGATTACACAAAAAAAGAGAGGTAGTGTTCATTAGTTGGAAATTTAATTTTATTTAAATCAAATTTATTTTTCAGAGAATAAACTATTTCTTGCAATCTATTTTTGTAATTACTAGGTTGTCTTAAGTAATACATACAGTGACTACAAAAGCCAAGAATGTATGTGACTAATAATCATATTTAATATGCTGGGTATTTCAAAATCTCTAAATCACTGACATCTTCACAAATCGAATTTATACTGTTTATGGTAAAAACTCGACACTTGCAAGATTTCTAGTTCTACCTGGCAAATGTCTTGATACGGACTTACATATGATGAAGAAAAGGTTGAACAAAGCGGATATTTAACTCCCCAAATCAACAACGCTCAGGGTCCATATCTGACTAGCAGGTCCCACCACTGGGACCTCAATCTTACTCCATTTGCAGCCCTAAAGCCAATATTCATGGCAGTCAGTAAACTGCTAAGACATGTTTGTATCAATTAGTAAGTAGCTGCTGCCTGATTGAAGTACCCTAGTTGTTCACTTGCTGCCCAGACAGGCTTGGTTCATGTCCTAAGATACCCTAGGACTTTCCACTGGAGATCTAATGAATGGCATGGTGGGCTTCCTGCTCCAGCACCATGGCCACATCCATTCTGACCGCTTGCTGCTTCTACTACTCCAGTTGTTTTAAATAATTTACATATCACCCACACCTACTTTCTCCTCCTTATCTTCTCAAAGCATTGGCAAATGGCCTCATTCCTTGCTAGGTCCATCACCATTACTCTCTCCTGGCCTCATACTGCCATTTTACCTCTCGTCACCATAGGAAAAAGAAAGAAAGCACAGAGAGTGAGTATCTATAAATCCCTCAACCTTGCATTATTCTTTAAAGACAGTAACTTCCAGATAGGGAAAGGAAGACCTTGGAACAACACTGTGGTCTATTTCTACCTCATTCAAGTAAAGTGTCAGAGAAATAGTTTGTGAACAAGCAAAGGAGTAAGACAATAAAAGAAGCACAGACAGACTTTCAAACATCGTCCTCAGGGTGTTGGGGGGCTCAATGACAATCTCTGGCACTGCGTTGCCCAGTCACTACCTGCCATTATTATTAACTACCTCATGGGAAATTGCTTAATAATGTATTTATTGATTTATTTTTTCCAAAGTCAGTTAAACTTGAATGTATAGTAATGAATCTTTTCACAATCCCTGGAGAACACTGGATAAAATGAAAAGTAGTTGCAAAAGTGAGGCATTGAGCCCCTCTCCCAAAGTACAAAAAAAAGGACCATACTGATTATTATCCTCATAACCAACAATCTTCCAAAAATGTTAGCACCGCTCACATTCCTTGGGATAACATTTCTCTCTAAATTTTCTCTCCAAAAACGTGATTCTGGTTACCGTTTTGAATAGACCATATTCGAGATGCAACTGCATTTCTGGGTCTGTCTAGTTATTTTAGCATCCACCCAACCCCAAATATTCCTCATTGAAAGCACTAGAGGTCTAGTTCAGTGTCTGGTATACACACACAGACTAGAGGACTGACCAGGGACAACGAGATTTTCAAAAGCAACAGTGAGGTAGACAGAATGGGTTCAGTAGCAGCTTTTCTTCAGCAGAGAACATCACTGATTCATCAAAACGGGGCCCTGTCAGCAGAAGGTTAGAAAAACAAAATAAAATCTAACAAAATCTTCAGACTGTGTAATTACGGTACATACAAAAAAGTTGCATGAAGTTATGTTCAAAACACATCACCCATGTTGGAGAATTCTAAATATAACTACAAACTGCGCTCAAAATGAATTTGGGGTATAATGTGGAGATAAAAGGGACAAGAGTTGTCATTGCAGAGAAATATTTATTATACCATATTTATTTTATATATAATCCATTATGCAGATATAATCTCCTTCAATCTCTAAAACAATCTTCAAGGTAGGTATTATACATATTTTGCAAATTAAGAAACTGAGGTTAAAAAAGTTAAACTCATAACTAGCAGGTATAGGTTTGGAATTTGAATGTAGGTAACTGGTTCAGTCTCTCCAAGCCCTGGAAGTCTAACATGGAAAATGAGGAATCTGAAGCTGAGTGTGACGAGGCTGAGGGCTTACAGCTGGTGAAAAGCAGAGCCCTGTTCAAACGGAAGTAGCCTGACTCTTAAGTGTGACCTTCCTGCTGCTTAAGCATCATACTATTCCTCATTCCACTGCGACCACAGACAGCATCAATACCACCTCAGAACAGGTGAGGAGCGGTAAACAGAAGAATTTTAGAGGTTGGATTGAGAAAGTGGCTCACAGAAAAGAGACTGAATTTGCACAGAAAAGAGAGTGGAAGGGTGGGCTGCAGGTGAAAAGGAAGGTTAATTAGAGGGAGGAGAGACAGAACCAGGAGTCCACTGCCTGCCTGTTTCTTGGGCCGTTTTCTTGGTGTTGGCTTTTGCCTGACACTTGATGGTTGAAACACAAATATCTGCTTGGATTCCTATGAGTTTAATTCTAAGAACATTGATGTAACCCTCCTTCTTGTGAGTATCACGCTTGGTAGATAAACTCAATAACAACATACAAAGCAACAGAAATACTACAAGAGTCCTGCCCATAATATGCGCATTTAGGAAAATTGCTAGCAGAGACACTGAAAATTTTGTTTTCCGTTAGAATAGAAACTCTAATATGAAGACGTGACTGTCCCAGTCCAGACAGACATGGAAAATGGAACATTGAAAAATGTCAAAGAATGCTTTAATACAAAGATGATTAAAAAAGAAGACCCGGGGGAACCAGGACAAAGATATGTTTATACACTTGGAAGAAAAATTTTCCCTAGGCAGAAGGAGACACAGCAAAAATCTGAACTATACAAATCATTTTGGTAACTCTTTAGGGGTCATATGTGTAAATATCCACACACACATTCCATATCAAGTGAACTGTCTATTGAAGTGAACATAGTGTGGATTCAGCCAGGTTGAACTACTGCTTTTACCACCAATATACGGTTTGTATTTAGGAACCCTACTGGACAGCAGTAAACAGCAGTACCTGGACTAATGGACTTCAACTGAGCATAAACAATATCCAGAGTTTAAAGTCTTATTCCTCCTCATTCATAGCTACAGAGTTAAACCACATTGCAAGTGGGGGATTTTAATTTTTTTGCTCAGGAGGAACATCTTGACTAAATACAAAACTCTTCTTCTTGTTAGCCTTACTGGTTTTGAAATCCCTACTGTGTGTTTGGCAGTCTATCCAAGTAATTTTAAAGATTTTTTGGAACAAAGTTTTCATGAAACTTTAACTATAAATAAACTTCCATCTTATAAATGTGATAAGAGCAACTTCCCACAGAGATTAATTTAGCTGAGATATTTTTAGTACAGGACGGATAGGATTTTTTTTAAGACTCATCTGATAGGGTACAACCTGCCAAGTAAACCCTGGCCTATTGTGCCTAGTTTAGCCACAAAAACACAGTTCTCCAGGTAGTAACTGAGGGTCTCCCAGGTGGATCCTATGGATCTTACTGAGAAACTTTATTAGTCAACTTGCACGAATCTACTTGGAAAGTACCAATACATCAGCAATGTATAACTTCATCAATTGTATATTTCTAATATTTCATTACATTAAAATAAACACAATTCTGAAGAGTCTTGTTTTTTTTTGTTTTTTGTTTTTTTTTTTTTGCTGAGGAAGATTTGCCCTGAGCTAACATCTGCTGCCAATTTTACTCTTTTTGTATGTGGGCCACTGCCACAGCGTGGTCACTGACAGACCAGTGGTGTAGGTCTGCACCTGGGAACTGCACCCAGGCTGCCAAAGTGGAATGTGCAAAACTTAACCACTAGCTCAAGGGCTGGCCCCTGAAGAGTCTTGTTTTTCATATGTTTTTCCTTGCAAAATCTTTTAATTACTGGGAAAATACCAATTTGGTGTTCTAGTTTCAGTTCAGCTACTGTCTCAAACTGTACAAGTTTCTTCACCTATAAACTGATAGGCTTGCAATGGTGAGTTCTGACTACTGCAATTCCTGAATAGTATAATACTGGAGTTCTGAGGAGACTCACTAAATACCATCTGTCTTCTCAGATGAGTTTTAGACAAATGAGCGGTAAGACCAGAGTCAGCATATGGAGGCCTTTTCCCCCTGAGTCTGATGAAATTTGGCCTGGAGAATGGGCGGATTGAGGTCAACTTCACTCACTTCATTGCTCGCAGCCCTTGTCAGGCAAGCCCTCTCTGCCCAGGCAGGGGCTTTACCCCCAAATTCACAGCCTGGCTCAGAGCATCAAAGGCTCTGCTCTCCACAGGCAGGCAGAGAAAAGAGAGAGCTGGTAAGCAGAGTGTGCCGGGTTACTCTGCTCACAATCCTGTTAAATCACTTTTCCCATGAGGGTTGGGTGGTGGCGGCGGGGTGGGGGGGGAGGGAGGTTGGGGAGGAAAGAGTGAGGGACTCTAGTGAGGCCAGGTGTGTGTGGGCAAAAATCCCTTCCAGGAAATCAGGAAGAGAGAAGAAACATTTCCCTCCAAGAAATTAAAATGATTCCTGCCACATCCAGCTATGAGGCAGGAGGTCCTGAAAATGCATAAATGTTTAGATACATTCATTAGAGTGACATGAGTTGACATGCAATATGAGAAGCTGGGTTGTTACTAACCTACCAGAGTATTTTTCTTACTCAAAAAGAAGGACTCAAAAATTCTATCCTGCTTTTCTCTAACTGCAAAATATCTAAGTGAAGCTTGAAAATCTTTACTTGCACCCAGATTTTTAATACAAAAATGCAATATGAATAAGTTGAAAACAGGTATAAATTTAGATATTTCTAACATTAATTCCCATATGATCTCTTAACTTATTATCTACAAGAAGACACAAATTTCTCATCAATTCTTCTGAAAGTTTTACACATATCAAGTGCAAAACAATTTATAAGGGAGAAGTTGTAACATATACAGTCTATATCTTGCTTTCTTCCATCTATGTTTTGAGGATTGTCCTATATCAATATCTACAAAACTGTCTAATTCTAAGAACTACTTAGTAGTCCAAAATAGACATTTACCATAATTCAATTGGTCTCACATCAATGAACGTTTAGATGTGACCACTGTAATTGCAGTAATACCTTTTATACCTTTACAAGTACAGAAGTAGGAAATGTTCCTAAGAAGGGAATCTGGCTCTTAAGAGGTATCAGAGGGTATGTGCATTTCACATTTTGAAAGTTAGCCAAATTTCCCACCAACAGGTCTACACCAATTTACACTTTCACCAAGAAGACATGAAGACGTCTCGTTTACCAAAACTCTTACTATACTGAGAATTATCGAATGTCTTAATCTTTCCCAATCTGGTAGGTTAAAAAGTACCTCATTTGGGGGCTGCCCCGGTGACCCAGTGGTTAAGTTTGGTACACTCTGCTTCAGCAGCTCAGATTCAGTTCCCGGGCATAGACCTACCCCACTCATTGGTGGCCATGCTGTGGCAGCGTCCCACATGCAAAATAGAGGAAGATTGGCCCAGATGTTAGCTCAGGGTGAATCTTCCTCAGCAAAGAAAGGAAAAAATTACCTTGTTTTAATACACATTTCTTTACTTAGTAATGAGAATGTGTTTCTTTCTTTACAAATGGTTGCTGTCTGTTTATTCATACTTCTTGAACTGCAAATTGCTCTTTGCTTAATTTTCTATTGTGTGGTTTATATTTATCGCTTTGTATTTTAAAGATATTTCTCCTTTATGTGCTTTTTTCTTTGCAAATATTATAGAGGCATGTTTCTGTCATTTGATTCTTATATACAGTAGTACAAATTTCTTTAAAAGGGATAATATTTTTCCTTTCTAGACTAAGACATAAATTTGATATAGTTGATACATTTGATTTTAACTTAACTTTATTTTTCCAGTACCTTTGTAAGCATTTTCAAATTAGCCTTTTGTTATTTTGATTGGGAATTCAATGTAGTTTCAGATTAATTTATGGAAAATTGATGCTTTCACAATACCAAATCTTCCTACCTCAAAACATGCCATGTGTTTCCATGTATTCAGTCATTCTTTGATGCAAATACAGTTTGAAGTTTTTCACGTTGGTCTTACACATTTTTGACTGGATTTCTTCCTGGATACGTTATCTTCTTTGGTGATATTATATGTGAGCTCCCTTCTTCCAAAATCTAAGTGTTTATTTGTTGTGTGTATTAAAATTTATATTAAGGTTTGCACAATATTTTTTAAAGTGGGGATTTCACTAGATTCTCTTCTTTTTTCCATTTGTTTGCACTGAGATTTTCAGGCTCACCATACATAATATTACCTAAAAATAATGACAATATTATAGTTAATTTGAAACGCTAACAACTTTTTGATTGGAATTTTGAATATTCTTCACCCGAACTATCAATCACAAAAATCATAGAAAGTAGCTTTGTCTTTCTTTCATACTTTCACGTCTTGAAAAGGGTCTTCTTCTTACATTTGCTTTGAGTTTATTGACTCTACAAAATTCGGTGCATGGATGGCTTCAGTTTTCCTTATTAACTTTCATATTTGAAAGGAAGAAAGAGCAGAATACATATGACAAGAATTTGGTCTTGCCTGCATTGACTTTTACTGGTTTTATCAATAAGTTCTATCTGGAAGTTGGGCATTGTCATATATATCGCAATGCAGAAATTTCAGTGGCATACAGCAAACGGTTCTTTATATTTTCATTCAGTCAGTATTGAATATAGGAGTTACAAAGAGAAATGACCTTTGACCTTGTCACCCAGGAATGTGCCATCTTGTTAAGACAATAATCGCTTTATTATAGTAGACAGCAGTGGGGGTGAGTGCCACAGACCAGAAACAAGAGTTCTTTTCTGGGGGTGATGATGAGAAAGCAACAGAGAGCAGAAAGTTCAGGAACACAGAGGCAGGGGAGGATATTCGTGGTCAGGAGTCAGGAAACCACAGCCTGTCAGCTGTGTTTTGTTTTGTGTATCTGTTTTGTAAATAAAGTTTTATTGGAGCACACTCTTCCTTTACATATTATCTGGCTGGTTTCATTCTATAACTACAGAGGTTAGTAGTTTCAAAGAGACCATATGGCCTGCAAAGCCTAAAATATTTACTCTTTCCTCTTTTATGGAAAAAGTTTGCCAACACTTGTTCTAAATCATATCAAGATCAAGTTCCCATAGGTAGAAAAGAACAAGATATTTTCCGTTGTTTGTGTGTGTATGGGAGTGTGAAGCACGGCTGGAGGTAAAGGGGATTGAGAGCGGATGCAGCTTGTGGAGAAGCAAGTTAGGAGCTAAGATCCATGACTGTCATGTCTGCAGTAGGCACCATGATAAGTGAAGGCTGAAGTGCAGGTCAGGCCACAGCGAAGCTGAAGAAAGCCTTGAACACCAGGCTAAGCAGTTTAGAATGCATTTAGTAGCAGGAGAGATTTATAGATGTTGCTAGAAGCTGGGACGTGATCAATATAGAAACTAAGAAAGATAAACCTGATGACTGCACAGGAATATTTGCAAAAAGAGACAGCTGAATGAGAACTAGTGTCGTGGGCCGTGAATATGGCTTTTTCAGCTTCGTGTCTCAAGCACTTTGCACAGTATCCAACACACAGAGAGTAAACTAAATTTCTCTCCTTGAAGGAAGAAAATAGCCAAGCTACCACATTAGTTCAGGAATAAGTTAATGAGGGTAACCCTAGGCAGATGCTTAGTGGAGATGCAAAGGGAAAGATAATTTTGAGAGGATTATAAAGAAAACATATAGATTGTACCCAACAATACTGAGGAACTTGAAAATAACATTACAAGGAGTACTGGGGGATCTTCAACTGAAATAAAATATTAGGCGGAGGAGCAAATTTCATGGCTTTGACCCGAGATAGTCAGTTTAGCATTAGCGAAATCAAATTCTAGGTGAGAGCAAAGTATGTTCAGTGAAAATGTCCCCCACAAGCTGCAAATGCAGGGCTAGAGAGAATCTGAGGCTGAGAAGCTGAGTAGGGAAACCTCACAGGTGACACACATGCTTTTGGGGGAAATCTTTTAAAATCAGGAAGTTTTAAATGAAATCCTGATACCCACTTTCTCTTGGAATAACTGGGAAATTGGCCCTCAGTGTGCCCTGGTCATGCATGGCAGTGACAAGTAGGAGTTATGGAGGGGGTCCCTGTTAGGATAGGCATGGGCCCCCAGAATGCCACAGCCCCACCATTCCCTGATGCTTCCCAACACTGAGGCCAAGTGTCATTTGCAATTTTTCACTGAGGTGGAATTTATATTTTTCCTTATTGGAGACATATTTTTCTATTCCCACATCTCCTATCAATAGAGAGAAGGAAAAAGACAGACCAAGATTACTGCATGTTTCAGGAAAAGGAATGGGAGGCAGCATATTGTCTGAGACTGAAAAGACTAGCCTTACCCATTTAATAGCCACTCCTGGCCCACTCTGTAACTTCTGAAGACAGCTGAGCTTCTACCTCAAATCCTATTAATGGCAGACTCGGCAAAGAAATGGGTAATAGTCGGGTTCCCAGATAGTCTACAAATTAGTGCATAAAGTCTCCATAGCATGATAAAATAAATAAATGCAACAGATAAGATTAATAACACTCCATCTCAGAATATTGAGAAAATACTAAGGATCTGCTGATGAACCTGAAGGTCATAATGAATGAGGAAACATTTAGCAAAAATCAACTTGATTTCAAGATTGCTCTGATAGAGATTTGCTCTGCCCAGCAAAACCGGACAGGTGGATGTGCAGGTTTATAAAAATGCATGAGTTGGAGTTTACTTACAATATTGTCCGTTATATGGGAAGAGATATGGGAAGTCTCTTATATGTCTCATAATGTTAACAATATTATGTTATTCAACAAAGTCCCCTGTCATTAAATTATCATTTTCCTTCCTGTACAAAATAAGCATCCAAAAGAAAGTTAGCTACATTAATAACTGTGTGAGAAGCAGACAATATCCTGGTTGTGTAAAATCCACATTTGCTGTGATATCAAATTATTATTTTAGCCGCTTTAATGGTAGACAAAAGGTAAGGAGAGTGGTTTACCCACAGCCTCATTAAATAGCCTTCACCTTATTCATACCACCTTCTGTTTAGGTAGACTCCGTCTCTGAGTCCTCAAATAATTTTACAGACAGTATCCAATTAATCTCTAGCTACGTAGGTGGCAGCACTTCAGATTAAATTATCTTCCATTCACTCCTTCATTAAAAAAAGAAAAAGGATGTCAAGCATGTGACAAAGCATCTTGTCAAAAATGATTTCACAGCTGGAGACACTTTGCAAAAGGGCAAACCACTCCCATGTGCTCCTGCAAAACCAAGTTTGACCCGCTCCATTCACTCTTTTGAGGGGTGACCATATTCTCTTACTTGGGCTCAATCTTACTGGCAAGTCCAACAGTGAACGGCCTCTTTCGGGGGGGGTGCAGGAAACGGAGGACTGAAACTGGAACCCAAGCCGGGTATGATTTTACAAAAGCCACAGAAGAGCTGTTTAGGATTACAATGAGAGCTTATGAGAATGACAACTTCTTAACAGCTTCTGCAGAGGAGCATTTTCCTAGTGGGGCAACATTCCTAAGCCTCACCTTAGTCAGTAAATCCTTAACACCTTTCCTGTGTAATGAAGGTTGGAATAATTAGAATGCAGCAAATGTAGAAGAGACACGCAATAGTTGTAAGGTGCGTAATATCAACTTACTGTGAAGTAGTCTTTCAAACACAAGTGTGTCAATTATTGCTTTGTTAACACCAGTGCCTCAAAGTATTCCCCTTACTCCCTTCCAATTTACTTTCAGGGGTCAACACACCAAAACAAAAGAGTAACGCTAAAAGATCCATCTGGTTCAAACAGTGCCTTTCACAAGCATGATTATGACATCAGCACAGACATAATGTAGTGTGTTTGGAGGGGGGCGACGCTTTAGAATCATGTGAATACAAAAAAATATTAAAGACATGAAAAAAGTTCTGAAGAACTTAGTTTCATGAGAACAATAAAGAAACAGCACTCTACATTTTTATATCATGTTATTCATTCACTCACTTGACAAACATTTACTGAGAGTCTACTAAATTCCAGCTACTAAGCTGGGCATTGGCCATAAAAGATGAATATGACAGATATGATACAAAACTGAACAAAATTTATAGCTTAGTGGAGAAAACAGACAAACAGGGGATGGCACCTCAGTGTAATAACAGAATTGTACAGTTCAGGGTTATGCACGGGCACCCTGGGCGTGGGATGTCAGAAAAGGCTCCCTGGAGGAAGTGAAACCTAATCTCAGATATGAAAGGTGAGCATGGGTTAGTCAGGTGAATTGAAGGTGGGGGACAGAGTGGGGAGGAGATAGGTGTTCTAGGAAAAAGGTTATCTTGGTTTTGCCAGTAAAAGAAACTGTAGTTAAAGTAGGGTATGTGCTTTTCCAAGCTCAGACCCATTACTTTGTGGAGTAGAAACATGACAACTGTCTTTTTTGGCTTCAAGTCCTTTGGGTGTTTTTCTCACTGAAAAGGTTATAGTGTTCCCCATCACAGTTGCATGTTCATGTGGACAGAGGTTAAAAAAAAAAGATGCAAAAAAGAGAAATGATATATTTAACAGGAGTGTGAGAGGATTCTTGTTCTAGAAGTAAGCAGAGCAGCTCAGAAAAGCATGAGGGTGTCACTGGGCTGTTACTGCCATGCCCAAGCAGGGGCAGAAGCAGGAAAAAGAGGAGATGAAAAGGAAGTGGAGTAATAATATGGCAGGGATGAGTGGGAGAGGAGGAAAGAAGAGAAAATGAAAAACCGAGAGTCCTTATAACAGCCAGGAGAACTGCCTTCAAAATTTGCTTCAAAGAAAGAACTTGCCAGATTAACCTTTCTAAAGACTGTTATGTCTGAAGTACACCCTGTTTTAAACCTATCAATGGCACCCCCTTCACTCCCCAATATGGCACCAACTTACCTTCCCCAGCTCATTATTTCCCAAAGAAGAGTCCGTCTCACCAACACGTCCACACTTTTCTGCCTCCTCATCTATGTATCATTCCTGCCTATAGTGATATATCTATCTCAGCCCCCAAAATACTACCTATCCAGTAAGTATTTGTTCAAATATTACCCTCTACATTGTGCATTATTCTGAGCAGTCATATTAATTTGTTTGCCTCCTATACCGATATTTTGATGAAATTTTACTCTAACATTACCAACATCCTTCTAATTGAAAGTTCAGCAAATATTAATGCCTGTATACCAGTATATTATGCTGAATATAAAGGAAAGAAATAAAAAATGACCTCTGTACCTAATAAGCGTATATTGTTATTCTTCCATCAATCTAGTCCAGTGAAATGAGCAAAGGTCTTATTTATTTAACAACTAGGCTTTTTAAAGTTGGGGGGAAAAATCCTAGTATGTAGCAAAAATTTCAACACCAAAAGTGAAGGCTGTAAAAAAATACGTCTCTCTTTCAATCCTGACCCTCAAGTTCTAAAGTACTTCTCCTTAGATTCAAAAGCTCTTAGCAGTTCTCATGTATTATTAAGAGCTAGTCTCTTTCTCCATATATATATGTATGAGTGTGTGTGCATAAAAGCATGAAAATATGCACTGATATATACATATGGAAATGCACTATTTTCACCATACTCAGCTTGCCTTTTCCCACTTAAAATTATGTCACGGATATTGTTTCAGGTCAGCACACTTACATCTACTGCACTCTATTGAACAGAAACGCCATAGTTTATTAAACAGTTTCCTATAGATAGAATTGAGTTATTCTCTGTGTTCTGTTCACACAAATAATGTTAAAACCTTGTTCACACATTTCAGAGTGTATGGGAGCAAGGGCTGAAATTCTGCCTTTGCAACTTGGTGGCTGTAGGTTTTAAGGAAGTTCAGTCACTCATCTGAGTATCAGTTTCTTAGTCTAGAAAATAAGGGCTACAAATCTAAGTTTAAGTCTGTAAGTAAAGTACCTGGCACATAGGAGGGACTCAAATTATATCTCCTATTTTTATATGATTGTATTAAGTATTGTGAAACGCTGTTCATGTGCTATAAATTTCACAGTGCATTGTTAAATATAAGCTTTGAATTAAGTTTTAAAGACAAATATATATGAACATAAGTATATATAAACCAAAAACTCTTTGTTTTTATTAAATCTACATGCTTAAGCTTTTTGTTGTTCTTCATTCTTTTCTATAGATCTGAACTTTCATCTGGTACCATCGCCTGTAAGCCTAAATCACTTCCTTTAGTATTTCATTTGGCACAAGCTGGTTGTCAAACTATCTTAGCTTTCGTCTGCCTGAGATGTTTTATTTAATCCTCATGCCTGAAGAATGTTTTTTTCATGATACAGAATTCTAGGTTGGCAGATATTTTGCAGCACTTTGAAAATGTTCTATCTTCCTTTAGCCTCCACTGTGTCTGATGAGAGATTAGCTGTTCTTCGATCTGTTCACCTGCAGGTCATGTGTCTTCTATTCTGGCTGCTTTTAAAATTTCCTTCTTGTCTTTTGTTTCAGTATTTGACTATAATGCATATACTATGGTTTTCCTTGTGTTCAGCCTGCTTGGGTTTACTGAGCTTATTGGATTTGTAGATTACTCTTTGTTTAATTTTGAAAAAAAAAGTCTATTATTTATTCAAATATTTCTTCTGCCTCATTCTGTTCCTCCTTCCCTAAAAGGATTCCAATTACACTGACATAAGATTGTTCAATATAGCTTCACAGTTCCCAGGTATTCTGTTACCTTATTTTCACTCTTTATTTCCTTTTTATAAAGGTTTCAGTTTAGATAATTGCTATTTATCTATCTTAAAATTTACAGATTCTTTCTTATTCTGTACCCACTTTGCTGTTCAATCCATGGAATGAATTGTTCATATCTTATACTTTTCAAGTTCACCATTTCCATTGGGTTGTTTTTTATAGACTTTATTGCTCTGCTGAAATTCTGTTGGTCATTTCACATTGTCTGCCTTTTCTACTAAATCTTTTGGAATATTTATTATAGGTATTTTTAATTCTTTAATAATACTAACATCTACACCATTTCTAGGTTTGCATCTATTGACTGTTCTTTTGACTGTCAGTTACCTTTCCTTGCTTTCTCAACATTTTGTTATTGTTCATTTTATGTTGAACATTGTGTGCAAAGCACAATCAGGATTGAAGGGAACAACAAATTCTTCCAGAAATGGGTACACCCCTTCTTCTGTCAGGCTGCAATTGTGGGAATGAGTCATTCTTATCTGAATTTGAGCTTTGTTTGGGTTTTCCACATCTCTGATTTAGTTAACCACTTAGGGAAGAATCAGAACATCCCTTTCAACAGAACTCCAAAACTTAACACCAGCAAGAGTCTAGATATTAAGTTTTGCTTATGGACTGGCCTCCTACTTTCCATACTGTGGAAGATCTTTCTCTCCCTTATTAATCTTTCTGCCAGCTCTTTGTTTCACTAGGGAACTCACTTTCTCTCCTACTCTTTGTTGACTGCACATTGGGAGCTCTCTTTCCGTCCTGCCCCCAGCTTCATAGCACCTGCAGTGCATGCAATAAAGGCTGCAGAGCCTCAAGGGAATGTCTCTCAGCATTCTTGCTCCTTTCAAAGCCTTAAGCAGTCACTACTTGTACTTGATAAAGTCTGGAGTGCTTCCAAGAGGATTCTCTCAGCTCTCCTGCTCCTCCACTGCCCTACACTCAATGAAGACCTACAGTTCTACAAAGGGTTTTTTTCTCAGACTTCCCTAAGCTTTCTAGCCATGCTCTCAGCTCTGATTATAACTGCAAAGGCACTTATAATCAGTGAAGGCCCACAGGAGAGTTGACGGATGGATATAGACTCACTCTGTAGAGAAGTTCCTCAGGCTCAGGATTTTAAACCATCACATGAGCCCTTGTGCAGATGTTAAAAGTTTATTAACATTTTTGCTGCTTTCTACTTGCCCCTTCAGTGGCATATTCCTGTTTCTCTTGCTGCTTCTATACGATTGAGGGCAGCTGGGGGGTGGGGAGGGGGTCACTTTTCATTATTCCCCAGATTTTCAGTTCATTTAAGTTTCTTTGGTTCCTCAGGTTTAAAAAAGCATTAACCCTCTAAAAAAAACTATGATTTTGTGGTCTATCTAGATTGTTTTTACTGTTAGGATGGTAACAACAGTCTCTTACGATTTTCCAAATCTAAACTTTAAGCGGCAATTCCTCAGGCTCATATCCAACTGCTCTCTATGTATTAACTCTTCCAATTCTCATGACTTTATGGGATCACAACTAGCCTTGCCTCAATTTTAGAGTTGGAAACTGAGTCACAGAGAGGTTAAATAACTTGCTCAATTTATATCGGTAGTAAGTGGTTGAGTCAAGATTTTAACCTAATGAGCACAAGCCTAATCTATCATTCTCCTTGTTTTAACTGGTGCTTAAGTCATACAGAATTAGGTGGGCTTCCATGAGTTTGCCATGGTACTGTACCCCCAGCACCTCTGCATATTGTGTTTCTGAAGCCCAGGCTGCCTTCCCCTGGATGGTCTGTGGGTCTAATTCCTTCTCGTCTTCCATTCTTCTTCCAACACCTAAATCACTCATCCTGTTCTCTGAGTAGTCTTTTATATCCTCCACTCCCTTGAAAATGATCCTATTTTCTGTGTTCCCAGACTTTTTGATTGCTTGGTAGTGTATTTATTACATTCTTTTCAGCTTAACAATGGGACCAATTACCTTAAATTCATAGGTACTTCTCTTGAAAAGATATCTGGAGGTTGAAGAAAAACATATTAAGCATATTATTGGAAAAACAATCAAACATACTTTTTAAAAGTAAGTTTATCCTGCACAACTTTGTATACTTTGATCAACATCTCCCATTTCTCCCTCCCCCCAGCTCCTGGTAACCACCACTCTCTGATTCTATGGAGTTCGACTATTTTAGATTCCACATCTAAACTTGAAATTTGCTAAGAGAATTAAGAGCTATGACCACAAAATAAAAGAAAAGAGAGAGAGAGAAAAAGGAAGAAAGGAAGAAAGAAAGAAAATGATAACTACGTGAAGTGATGGATATGTTCATTAGCTTGACTGTGGTGATCATTTCACCATGAATACATGGTTTATCACTGCTGATATTAATATAACTATTAATGTTTAAAATCCAGTGTTTTTACTAATATAACTTTTATTTCCTTAATGTCACATTCGTACTTGTATATATCCTTCACAGACACAACATTGATGGCTTGTTCTAACTTAATTACTTCTTATCCAGACTGCACACAATTTTGTCAACTTAATTTTACTTAGCACTTAAATCATCCCATTTTCCTAACTGTTTTGTTGTTCTTCACAGAACTTCCTCTTAATTGTATATATCTGTCTGGTACTTTGGTGGTCCAAAACAAATGCAAAAGCAAAAATATAGTTTAACTTTATTCTTGTGAACAGGCAGCATCGCCGGTTTTGCTTGTAGCCCCAAAAAGCATATAGTGTAAGTGCCGCCAACTTATTTAGATGCCTAGTTTATTGTGTTTGATTGTAAATGTGGCCTAATATTATATCAGTTTACGATCTTCAAAAATGTTAATACTTACTACCTTTCTAGGGTATTCACTTAAAAGTGATTTTAGACCATTTTGAGAAGGGGAACTCTTTTATTTGTAATAATTAGGTTCTCTGAGTGCAGTAGCGCACCCTCTGCAACCAAACCGCTATTCATTACATTAATTCTCAAAGATATCTTTATTTTTAATGATTATTTTGTCTCTATATTTCCATAACGTATCATTCTACAAATATTTATTGAGCACAACTAGACATCAGTTTTTATTGCAGGTGCTGGTGACATGGTGACACAAGAGTGGACAAGACAAATTAGTAAAAAGGTACACATGTACAAATACATAAACCAACAAAATTATATATGTATGTATATCTCATTTTTATTTGTTTTTTGTGTTATGAAATGTCATTATGTATAATAACATTATTACATAATAGTTAAAAATCTTTACCCAGTACACCTTGTCTTCAAATCTTAATATTTGTCTGTTTCAGTTCTTTTTTTTTTTTTAAGATTTTATTTTTTTCCTTTTTCTCCCCAAAGCTCCCTGGTACATAGTTGTATATTCTTCGTTGTGGGTCCTTCTAGTTGTGGCATGTGGGACGCTGCCTCAGTGTGGTTTGATGAGCAGTGCTGTGTCCTCGCCCAGGATTCGAACCAACGAAACACTGGGCCGCCTGCAGCGGAGCACGCGAACTTAACCACTCGGCCATGGGGCCAGCCCCTGTTTCAGTTCTTTTTTAATAAAACAATAAAGACTCCACTGAAGTTCTCCCTGATAGCATTTCTTTTAAAATTTAGATGTACTTGACACATAATATGAAATTAGTTTCAGGTGTACAATATAACGATTTCATATCTGTGCATATTGTGAAATGATCGCCACAGTAAGTCTAGTTAACGTCCCTCACCACACATAGTTACAAAATTTTTATTTTCTTGTGGTGAAAACTTTTAAGATCAACTCTCTTAGCAACATTCAAATATATGACAGAGTATTATTAACTATAATCACCATGTTGTGCATTATATCCCCAGAGCTTGTTTGTTTTCATAGCTGGAAGTTTTTACTTTTGAACCCCCTTCTCTCATTTTGTCCATCTCCCACCCCCTCACCTCTGTCAACCACCAATCTGTTCTCTGTATTCATGAGCTCATTCTGTTTGTTTTTGTTTTTTCAGATTCCACATGTAAGTGAGATCACACAGTATTTGTCTTTCTCTGTCAATACCCTCAAGGTCCATCCATGTTGTCACAATTGGCAAATTTCCTTTATTATGGCTGAATAATAATACCACATTTTTTTTATCCATTCACCATCGGTGGACACTTAGGTTGCTTCCATATCTTGGCTAATGTAAATAATGCTGCAGTGAACACTGGGTGCATATATCTTTTTGAATTAATGTTTTCATTTTCTTCAGATAAATACCCAGAAGTGGAATATCTGGATCATATGTTAGTTCTAATTTTAATTTTTTGGGGAGACTCCATATTGTTTTCCATAGTGTCTGCACCACTTTACATTCCCACCAACAGTGCTAATGGGTTCCCTTTTCTCCACATCCTCACCAACACTTATTTCTTGTCTTTTTGATAATAGCCATTCTAACAGGTGTAAAGTGGTATCTCATTGTGGTTTTGATTTGTATTTTCCTGGTAATTAGTGATGCTGAGCATCTTTTCATGCACCTGTTGGCCATCCTTATGTTTTCTTTGGAAAAATGTCTGTTCGAATCCTCTGATCATATTTTAATTGGATTGTTTGTTCTTTTGCTATCGAGCTGTATGAGGTCTTTATATATTTTGGATATTAACTCCTTATCAGATATGCGATTGGAAAATATTTTCTCTCGTTTAACAGGTTGTCTTTTCATTTTGTTGATGCTTTCCTTTGCTTTGCAGAAGCTTTTTATCTTGATGTAGTCTCACTTGCTCATTTCTGCATTTGTTGCCTTTGCTTTTGGAGTCAGATCCAAAGAATCATTGCTCACACTGAGCCTGCCAAGGAGCTGCCTTTGTTTTTTCCTAGGAGTTTTCTTTCTTTCTTTTTTGTTTTAAGGAAGATTAGCCCTGAACTAACATCTGCTGCCAATCCTTCTCTTTGTTGCTGAGGAAGACTGGCCCTGAGCTAACATCCATGCCCATTTTCCTCTACTTTGTATGTGAGACTCCAGCCACAGCATGGTTTGAAAAGTGGTGCATAGGTCCACACCCGGGATCTGAACGCCAGGATCTCCAGGCCACTGAAGTGGAACGTGCGAACTTAACCTCTGTGCCACCAGGCCACCCTCTTTTTCAAGGAGTTTTATGGTTTTAGGTCTTGGATTCAAGTCTTTAATCCATTTGAGATAACTTTCATGTATGGTGTAACATAGTGGTCCAGTTTCATTTTTTTGCAGGTGGTTGTCCAGTTTTCCAACGCCATTTACTGAAGAGACTGTCTTTTCTCCATTGTATAGTCTTGGCTCCTTTGTTGTAAATTAATTGACCGTAAATGCATAGGTTTATTTCTGGTCTCTCTATTCTGTTCCACTGATCTATGTTTTTATGCCAGCACCACACTGTTTTGATTACTATAGCTTTGTGATATAATTTGAAATCAGGGAGTATGATGCCTCCAGCTTTGTTCTTCTTTCTGAAGATTTCTTTGGCTATTCAGGATCTTTTATGGTTCCATAAAAATTTTAGGATTGTTTGCTCTATTTCTGTGAAAAATACCATTGCAGTTTTGATAGGAATTGCATTGAATCTGTATATTCCAATACCATTTCTTTTTCTGTCACTCTCCTCAGAGTAACTACTACCCTGAATTTGGTGTTTAACATTCCCAGGCATTTTTTAAAAATTTCTACAAACATATGTATACATAAATAATACATATTACTTACATGTGTTTTAACAATACAGAAATGGTATAATACTGTATGTATGCCTCTGAAAATGCCTCTTTATTTCCTTAATTGCTTTATTTATTAATTGCCTATTCTTTTCTCAATTTTCCTGTTGGGTTATCTTTTTCTTGCTGCATAAGAATTTTCTATATATTCTGAATACCAACCCATGGTTGGTTATGTGTGCTGCACATAAATTTTCCCAATCTGACACTTGTTTTTCACTATTTTGTGTATCTTTCTTTTTTTCGCTAGAATATGCTTAAATTTAATTTAGTTAAAATTTTCAATCCTTTTCTTTATGTTACAGTTTTTGCATTTGATTTAAGAATTTATTCATTTTCCTTCATTCATGAAAATATTCTCTCATATTATCTTCGTATTTTAAAACAAGTATATAATGGACCTGGGATTTACTTTTAAGTTGGTGTGAGGTGATAAACTAACTTTATTTTTTGTCTTTATATCTAGCCAGTTGTTCCAGCACTGTTTTTTGAGCAATCTGTTCTTTTTAAATGCCAATTTGTCATACATCAGGCTTTCTTTTGTATGTGAGACTATTTCTGATCTTTGTTATTTCATTGGTTTATTGTTTGTAACTCTGTACGAACACCATAATACTTTAATCACTTTAGTTTTCTAAGTTGATCCTGTAAAAGCAAACTGTTACCTGTCGTTATTTTTTAAATAAATGTGTCTAGTCCTGGCACTTCAGTCTTCCACATTTGAAGAGAATTGCCCTTTTTTTGATACTACATCTTGCCATCAATGAATATGGCACATCAGTCTATTAACTGTTTCCAGGAGTTTCTAGCAATGAGGGTTTCCATAGAGGTAGGCTACAGGAAGAGGAAGGAAATCACAGAATGTACAATATTAGGTCCACACAAATGCCAAATCCCAAAGAAAAATAATACTGTATGATTTCACTTATATGTGGTTTCCAAAAAATAAAACAAATGAACAAACAAAACAAAACAGAGACAGATTCATAGATACACAAAACAAACTGGTAGTTACCAATGGGGAAAGAGTGAGGGCATGGGTAAAACAGTTGAAGGAGTTTAAGAGGTATAAACTTCCACTAATAAAATAAATAAGTCACAGGGACGTATTGTACACAGCCAACAATATTGTAATAACTTTGCATGGTGACAGAGAGTTACTAGACTTATCGTGGTGCGCATTTTGTAATGTATATAAATATAGAGTCACTATCTTGTACACCTGAAGCTAATACAATATTGTACGTCAATTGTACTTCCATACTTCAGTTAAAAAAATAAGGTATTACATAAAAAGTGTTTCTTTCACTCAGTATCTGGCACTAATAAGAGCTCAATAAACATATTATCAGTTTCAAAAAAATCATTATAGAACTCAATTAAGTGAATGATGAGAAAATTTCTCAGTACTCATACTGGAGGACAAGAAAGGGACAATCAGGGCTGTCTGCAAGAGAGGATGGGCCAGGAGTGGAGTAATTAGAAGGATACAGTAGCGATATGTAATAAGCTAGCTTCCTCCGTGTTTGAGGCTTGTAAGCTTACAATCACTTTTGTTCCATCTGTCTATGAAGTGGTGTTCACACAGCATAGTAAATGCATGGAATTCCAAGAAGTCATTTGCTGAATATTTGGTTACTCTCCCCTTATTGGGGTGTCCATCCTACTTGGAAAAAATAAAATAAAACAAAAAATCACTCGTGGAGTTGGGCTCTTGGTTGAAAACCTATGTGTGATTTTTCAGAACTGACCACAGGCAATTATAAAGGCTTTACCTCGTGGGCATCATGGGGAAAGCCGCCCTCCCCACACCAGACTTGGTGCCCAGAGAGTGCACGGCAGTGTGGGAGAAGAGGGTGTTGCCATCAAGACTCAGCCCCTCCATCTGCCCCGTTGGTCATGCTCTTACACATGTTTTCATAACTAGCCATGGTGCCCTCGTTCCTAGGTCTCCTTATCTGCGGCCTTGGGCAGGGGTTTCCCTCAGGTTCTTCTGCCAAGACCTCCTTACGGGAGAAGAAGAGGAAAACCTTGAAGACACCTTTCCCGACCCTGACTCAGTACTCAGTACTTTTCCACTCCTAGGTTTTACATGCCTTGTCCTCTCCCCCAACCTGACCCCCACCTCACTCCAGGGTCCATTTTGTCCAGAGCTCCTTCCACAGTGAGACACCTGTGCTGTCCACTTGACGCTCCACTGCATACCCTTCTGTGGGGGAAATGGAGTAGGGGGAGGTAGCACTTTCTCCAGTTTTAGACTATTGTTTACACCATCTCAGTAAGTGATCAAAGGTTTAACTCTTTCATTTTTGGCTTGTTGCTTTAATGGATTATTCCAGCTACTTAGACACTTGACTGCTCAGCTCTCTCCCCCAGTTCAACTGAGTTACTGACATCATTCTTTGATAGAAAAAAAAAAGTCCAGCAATGATGAAATATTTAACTAAAATTTAGTGTCATAAATGCATGTTATTTTTAATTCTTCAAAGCGCAATTAATGATTCCTTGGATTATCTCATATAATCAGTGAACTTATGCCCATTCCTTAGGACTATTTAAAACGTTAGAAAAATATATAGCCTTTATATCTAATTATAGGAAATCTTATTGTTTATATATATAAATGATATATTTGATCCTAGGCTGGAAATTCAGCCCCTTAAGATTATTTCTGGAAAAAAAACTGTCTTATTTCACCAGGAATTTTTCAGGAAGTGAATTCAATAAAAAGTAAAGCCTTCTTGGAATTCTACAACTTGATACATGTGCTCTCTTACCTAAGTCTTTTACAAAGCAAAGCCTGAAGCAACTATTAAAATACTGACGCTTCTTTTGTGAGGTGCAGTTCCATGGCAGTGATGGCGAGGAAAGAAGGAAGTGACGTAAAGTGAAAACACTAAACAACGCCTGGTGATGTTATTACAGTGTTGGCCTCCACAATCAACTGAGAAGAAAAAATTAGGTAGCTTGGCAAGCCTGATAGGTAGGCATGGAGGTTTCCCCCGAAAGAGTGCAAGAAGAAACCACATTGTGGCATATTCCAAGGAAGGAAGAAAGGAGGGGAGCATTTTCTGGCTGGCTGCTCCTGATTTCAGTTGGTCAAGATTCATGCTATAGGGTGGTAATGCATTCACGCTTCTGAGTTGCTTCCCTGGTCCCTTGAATGGCCACTCTGGAGCCCAGATCCAAGCACTACAGTGTAGCAGTTCCTCTAACAGAACGGAGAGGTGCTTATTTGCTAGGGCCTCCATAACGAATTACCACAAACTGTGTGGCCTCTCACAGCTCTGGAGGCCAAAAGTTGGAAATCAAGGTGTTGACAAGGTTGGTTCCTTCTGGGGGCTCTGAGGGAGAATCTGTTCCAAGCATCTCTCCTAGCTTTTGGTGGCTGCCAGCAACCCTTGACATTCCCGGACTTGCAGCTGTATGCCTCCATTCTCTGCCTCCACCTTCACATCACCTTCTCTGTGTTTCTTCTCTGTGTCCATGTATCTCAAGTCTCCCTCTTCTTTCCTTCAGAAGGACACCAGTCATTGGATTTAGGGAGATGATCTCATCTCAAGATCCTTAACTTAATTACATCTGCAAAGATCCTATCTCCAAATAAAGTCACGATCACAGGTATCTGGGTTAGGACATGAACATACATTTTTGGGAACCATTATTCAACCCACTGCATGGTGAATGGCATAGATAGTGCTCAGTGGGTGAGGTGTAAGGGTCACATAGCCTTGGGGTTTCACCTCAGACTCCAGCCTGTTCAGGAAGCTTGGCAAAGGCAGGGGTGGGCACAGTCTCCAAAATGGGTGGTGCTTTTGGAAAGAAGGTGGCCACTGAAGGAATTGAGAAAGTTCTCAAGGTTTATATCCAGAACATATACCAAATTTAGTTAATGTCCAGGTTGAAGATTTTCACATGGCAGTAATGATTATGAAAATAGTACTCATTCCTTCAATCGTACATTAAGGAGTGGGGATACCAAGATGTTTCAGACATAGACCTTAAGGAACTTACAGTCTAACAGACAGAGAGAGACATGTGAAATAAATGGGTATCATAAACTGCATGTATAAGGTATGGGAGGAAAAGGGACAGAGACACAGGTATGATCTATTCTTGGTGAAAACAGTCAAAGTGAAAAGCACTTTAACATACAGTGTATTGTCTGATCACCCACAACGTCCTGCAAAATTGGTTAGTTTTAGGGGACTCGGGTTGAATAAATTACCCAGATTTCCCTGCTAGATAGAAGTGAATTACAGACTAGAACTCAAGACTTTTGACTCCTAATCTAATTTGTATTTCTCTTTACCCTTGCCTTTCATATGAATTAACAACATCTGGTCTTGTCTTATTAATTTTGGCTTTTATAAGCCCTGTACAATTTTTCCTTTGGTAGAAAACATTAGTAAGTTGATATTATTTACTAATAATGAGCTACTAATGAATTCATTGGGCTTGAGAACAGTTGTCTCTTGCTTTATTTGGTCTTCTGATCATATTTTTCCTAATCTGGCTGAGAGAGTGGATTTAAGGAGCTTCTCTGAGTTTTTTAGTTTGCAGTCTGTGTTTGAAGACCCTAGGAATAGAGTTCTCAAAGTGACAGGGTCGTGCTGAATCCTTTCAATGTCTTTTGTACTTGAGAATATATAGTCATTTTACCTTAACCATTTAAAGCATAACACTAAATTTGAAGATAAAGTCATAGGAATGACGTCTAATTTCCACTGTTTTTAACCTTAATATGTCAAATGCTAAATAGTAAAACAGTATTGTTCCAAATACTTGAGTATACCACATAAAGCAAAGAACTTAAAGATCTTACTGCTATTTCTAGGACCTAACAAAAATTCCTCCTAAAACAGCAAATTTCTTTGATACAGGATTGGCAACTATTGTTCTCATTTTGCCAAAAACATAATGCAAGACATTAACTTCAGCAAAAGTCAGAAGCTTCAGAGAAAACTTAGTAACAATCTTATAACTTGACATACTTTATTTCCCTTATCAATAAAGTTAGGAATCATAGTCACTTTGCTCAGAAGTGGCAATGGGAGTCTATTCAATCAGCATTTCTCAATTACTGATCCAAAATGGATGTTTCACACTCTGGGACAACAGTAGTGAGTCAGAAGAGGGAGAAGCAAAACTTCTTTATTCCTTACACAAGAGTAGCAAAGCACATTCCATTGCTAAGCCTAAGTTTTGAAGCTTTTTAAAGAAAAATTATAAGCGACCATGTGCTTTTAGCAAAATTCCATCTGTTTTACCACTCAGAGCTCTTTAACACCCTCAGACTCTGAGGAGACAAATGATCACATTTTGTCATCTTTTCTTTTTGGAATCAAGTTGGGAGGGGCTAAGGAAAACTGGTGGAGAAACTGATGAGCTCTATTTTGAGAAAGACACTCTGAGAAATACAGAAAATAAAAGTGATCCAACCCTCTAAGCAAGAGAAGAGCATGACATTAATCAAAACTTGCTTTAACCCCAAATTCAATCTACCTCCTCAAAAGTGTTTTGTGCTATTCAGGGCTAGCACTATAGCTGCATAATTTAAAATAAAGCCAATAAGTAAAGCTTATAGAATACATCCATTACCACAGCAATAATCTACTCCAAATATTTTTTTTTCTTAATGTCTGTGTTCTCTTACTCAAGATCTAAGGGCGTTTAAACTTAACAACTTGTACTCATTCACTCATCATTGGAACCTGTTCATCAGAGAATTATTATTAGTTTTTTTGGTGAGGAAGATTGGCCCTGAGCTAACATCTGTGCCAACCTTCCTGTATTTTGTATATGGTTTTATGAGCCATATGTAGGTGATAAGGCATGCGAAGGTCCACACCTGGGATCCAAACCTGCGAACCCCAGGCTGCCGAAGCAGAGCATGTGAACTTAACCACTATGCCATCAGGTTGGCCCCTGTTCATCAGAGAATTTTAAAAAGATAAATGAAAGCAAATCAGTCATTTTCAAGGCATGCAATCTATGTTTGAAGTCCCTAGAATGGAGTTTTTAAAGCGACAGGGGCACTTTCTTAATTGTTAAGTGTACCACGCTGAAAAAAAATGCTACACAACCGAGGAAAAACTTCAGTATATTTAATAACCTATTTAAAGGTAGCAACACTAAAACACATATTTATTATTTTTAAAACTGTATTACTCTTTCTCCAGGGTTATACCTTTTAGAATGACTAGAAAAGGCAGAGTTAGAAGTTCAAATGTCTGAACTTTATTCCTAGTTCTGTATTTACTCACATAAGTGACCAGGAGAAGTTGATTGAAGCCTCTTGAGCCCATTTTCTTCATTTGTTTAGCACAGAGAATATCCTCCTGTCCATATTATGGGATTTTTATGAACCCAAATAATTGGAATAGAAGTTTAATTTATAATTTAAAATAATAAATGCTGGGGCGGGCACCATGACCTGGTGGATAAGTTTGGCACACTCCACTTCGGCAGTCCAGGTTCAGTTCCCAGGCGTGGACCTACACAACTCATCAGCAGCCCTGCTCTGGCGGCAACTCATATACAAAATAGAGGAAGATTGGCACAGATGTTAGCTCAGGGCAAATTCTCCTCAGCAAAGAAAAAAATAAATAAAAACTAAATGCTACCTAATAATGAACTGAAAGTTAAGAATTCTTCGTCTCAGAAATATATTTCAGTGCTCAGATTTGAACGTTTGGAATTACCCAATATGACTGAGCACGACCTGAATCTAAGTTACCTACCTGTCGACGTGGCCCTGGAGATACAGAAGTGTAAGAAGTGATGCTTACCTTACACATCTCTGAACTGGCTGTGGAAGAGAAGACAAGCTCAGTGGGGGAAATTGAAGGGCAAACATTGTCAGTACCACATCCGCATCCTGCTCAACTGTCTGCAAAGCCGTTTCAGAAACCACTTTGTTTATAGAGGGATATTTAAACTCCTCACCCTGCCATTCAAGACTCTTTACTGCTAGCTCATCTTTCCCACTTTAGTCAGAGTTTTTCTCGACACGTTCCTACTCTGTAGCCAGAATGAACAACTCACAGGCCTATAAACATCTTAGGTCACTTCCAGATTTTTGCTTTTCCTTATTCCATGCCATAAGTCTGGAAAGTTCTCTTTGTGACCTCACTGACTTCCAGAGAGCTCAGAGCATAGCTTTCACTAACAGACTGCGAACTGAGTGATGGGACCACACCTTCTATGTCTTTGTGATGCCCCACCCAGCACAGTGTCGCCCTGGCCTATCATGGGTCACCCAGTTCAATAGTGATGTGTTCACTGTATGAAAACAAAAAATCTAGAAAACATCAAATCTCCATTTTACATCTTAATAGTATTATGAAACAGTTGTCCATTCTCCACATTTCAAGGACTTGCAATGCTGCATCTGAAGGTAATTATTACCCTTCTTTTAGAAAGCACAGGTGTGCATGTATACAACATAGGTCCGGGACAATTTTTATTTTTATAGACTCCTGAATTTGCACATTTTTAACAATGCAACTTTTTCATTAAAAATATTTATGCATATACCTTAAATAGATGTATATTTATACATAAATCACAATTATGTATTACAAATCACATATTACTAAAATATAAATGATGCATTAAATGGAAATTTAAAAATATGCAACAAAAATACATGGCAATGTAAATTGCAATATTTATTTCCTACACCCAAATAGATTGTCTTTTACACTGTACTTTGGAAACAACTGTTTCAGGGAAAGTCTCAAAAAAAAAAAAATAAGTTGGAGTCAGGAAACCACTACAGACCCTTCTTTAATTAAAAAAAAAGATCACCTCAGGGCGGTTGGACTTTTTACATAGAGCCCTGGGCCTTCAAGAGTGAGTGCTTCAGAAGAAAGGAAGCAAAAGCTGCCCATCGCTGAAGGCCCAGGACCAGAAACTGTCAGAGTGCCTCCTGCCATGCTGTGTTGGTCAGAGCATTGCAAAGTCTGCTCACATTCCGGGGAAGGCGACACAGACATCACATCTCAGTGGGAAGAATGTCAAATAGTTTATGGCCATCTTTAACTCATCACAACCAGAAAGAAACACAAATCTGCCAATATGCTTATATCACGGCAACTTATATGGCTTTGGGGATGAAAATAGAGGGCTTTTCAGACAAGGGGAGAAGTGCCCCCAAGGAAATGAAGGTTAGAATGAGTTCACAGGAATGGGGAGTAGAGTACACCACAGGAAGAAGATAAGCCAGACAGAAATAGAGAAGGCATGCATTGAGAAGTGGGAAAATAAAATACATTGGTTTTTAGATTCTAATTGTGAGAAGAGATGGAGGATAACCGGACTTTTATTTGCTGAGAAGAGGCATTTTTTGAAAATAATATTAAGAAAGATGAACTTGACAGGGATGGATCAGAACTGGGAAAGCCTGGATTCCAAAAGGTCAGTGAGGTGCCAACACTGAACAGGACAGCAGAGAAGCACAGTTCCAGGAAAAGAGAGAAGGAAGGGGCAAGGAGGGATCAGGAGAATCAGAATGCAATACTGTCATGAAAGCCCTTCAGGGCACACACTTGCAGACCTCAGGAAGAAACTTATGAAAATTAGATGATATGTGGAAAAAAATTCTGACTTGGGTTTGAAAATAATGTCTCATACAATTGTAATACTAATATAATCAGCTGTTTATTATTTATTTATTCCTTTACTTACTAGCTACTATCATTATCTCTTATACACAATACTCTGTGCCAGGTGCCTAGTACTACTTTATCTCATCATCACAGCCACTACAAAGAAGGCGTTAATATTCTCCATTTTGTAATCTATGCTGTTCAATTAATGAATTAATTATACATAGTGAGAATAATATAAAAATGTAGTCATGTATTTTAGCTGCATAAAGTAAACTGCTTTTTCTAGGAATCACAGCACATAAATTTTCTCTGTTCCTCTTGTCATATTTTGCTGCTTGGGGATCGGAAAATTAATTTTGTCGAACTGAAGTAGAAGAAATATAACACTAAATATCCAAAACTGATTCCGTAAAATGTTTGAATAAACAGGGTAAGTTTATTTCACACTATGGAATTTTAAAACCCTATGCTAATATAATGCAAGTATCAAGAAAGAAGCTGCAGAAATAGTTGTCAACTAAACCCGAGATATAAATTCAAAACTTCACAAAAATATTTTTAGCTGCAAATACACTGTACGTACATAAAGAAAATCTAAGACTTTATTTTCCGTATTTTCTAGTTGTCTCTGTTAGAGCTTTTCCGAGTAGTTTAATGTCAGTCCTCTATTTCGTTGTCCTCCTCCGCCAGAAAAGTGAACTTGTATCAAGTTATTTTTACCCATACCCTGCAAGCAGCTGTGAAAGTGTGAATATGTAAAATGAAATACTGACTCCTTTTTATATCCCTGGGATGCATTATATTATAAAAACAAAACAAAAAAAATGTATTCATGATCTAGCACAAGAACACAAATACAAAAAAGTTTTCTTTTTTCTTTTGATGACTATGGGCTTTCAGAACCACAAATTTTGAAACAAACCAACTTTGGGTAACAAAAACTGGTTCTTGTCAATATGACTCATCCAGTATAATCCAGTGTATAGTTTTTATTTACCCAGTGACATAACAAAACAGGAACCCCTTTGCTCAGATAAAGCTGCTCGTGGGAAAATAAACTGAATGTCTCCTCAGTTCTCAAATTTAGTAAATGCCCCTAAATCCCCACGTTTTCCACTTTAAGCAAATTCAGCACTTACGCGTTTTATGTTTCAGAGAAAAAGACAAAAACATTTCATAATTATTTACTAGTTAAATGCAAGCAGGAAACAGAAATTCAACTCATAATCAAATTAAACATAATTTAAAAAATTAGTGTCAGATGCGCCAAAGGACAGGCTCAACAGAAGGCTGGTTTTTCCTGTCACTTTACTTATTTCCTTTTGAAAATGGGAGAGAATTGTGAGTGTGGAGGAGAAAGAACTGGTAGGATGTGAGATGGTAAAGCAAATGAAGGCAGGGTCTAACCAAGGAAGATGTCCCCAGAGGAGATAAGAGGAGATGGGACACACCAGGGTCTTGGCAGTGGTGGGGAGCAGGGGAGAGGAGGGGGCAGAAAATGGTATTAGAAAAAGGCGAAAGGTTCATGTGATCTGCAGAGAAACCAGAGCATTACAATGACGTACACCTGAGATCCAAATAATGTTATAAACCAATGTTACCTCAATAAAAATTAAAAATTAAAAAATGGTATTAGTGACCTTCTAGAGGAAAGGGTATATGGTTGCATGTGTTGGATGAAACCACACTGTAAATCAACAAGACATACCACCTGGAGAGCTTATACTATAAAAGGAATTATATCTATTTTTTGTATATAGAAGAGATAAATACATTCTCTACGGTTTGCTTATGTAGAATCTGCATTAAACATACGCAGAACAGAAGGAAAACAGATGCAAAGGAATCAGGACTGTTTAAAGAAAGCCAATCCTTCCACAACGTAATTTGTTAAAAAATAAATCAAATAAATCAATAAATAATATCAGCTTTTGCAAATTCTGTCATCTTTCAATTATTTCTCCCTGAGATTACTTGAGATTCAAATATTGTATCATTTATGTATACTTAACAAAAATGCAGCATTTATATCTCCTTTCAGGGGAAATCATATGCAATTTCTAAAGTATAATGCTTCCATTACACAATAAAGGAAAAATAACCATTTAACTTTAAAAATAAACTTGATCAGAACCTATAACCCACATAAATCTGTCCTTCGTCACTGGCACATCATATCTAGATGGAAAGCATTTGTCAGAGAATATAATCCTCAACTTTCTTCTCTAAATATGCTAAATTTTATCCTGAATCAAGCTAAGATAATCAGGAGCTACACGCACAGACCACAAAATTGCTTTAGCTGAATTTTTCTTGGATATTATGCTATAGACCTTAACAAAGGATGTTTTAAGAAACAGCCCATTGAATTTCATTTTTCTATTTACTATCAGTATCACAGATGACGCTCATTACTTCACACAACATCTCTGTATGAGGAATTATGGAAGTTTCTCTCTGTGGCAATAAATAAGCACACTTCTCCTAAGAGTCTTTCTTAATCCAAAGAACACTGCCTTTATATTTTCCTTTTTGTGATGATTGCTGGGAGACTATAATCTTATTTGTTTCCCATCAATTTGAAGTACACATGAATTGATGTTAACTGACTGCCAGTTCTGCTTTTTGATTTTTAATTGCTTCCTTTATCTTCTTCATTTAATTTTATTGTGCTGTATTTCATGTCCTTTTGAAAGTCAGCTTAAATCCTTTTGGGGAGAATGTATGTAGAAGGCTTTTTGTTTTTTGGGTTTTTTTGATGTAAAGGAAATTAGGTTGAGAAAGGATGTTTCCCTTAGATGAAAGATCAATAATATATAAAGACAGGCTTGCCCAAAGCAATAATGAAAAGAAAAAAAACAACGTAAGATGTAACCTTGGGTTGAAATCAACCAGCTTCACTGGTTACAAATGGTTCAAATGGACTGTGGTATGCAAATCCATCCCCTAATGGGAAGAGGTTTCTTTGGCTTTGACTACGGATGGCAAGTTTGGGCTGATAAAGGGCAGAGCTCTTCTTCACACCCTGGACTTCTCCTGAGTAAGCATCAAGCCTTCAATTATGACTGAAAACACAGGAGTGGGAAGCCCATGCACAAGACAGAACAGAGGAGAAAAAGCATATTTGGATCCACTTCTTCCCTAACTGACCCTTCTCTGTTGTTTTACTTTTTCATTCTTCCCAAATACTTGCTCCTTACACTGCCTTACAAGTTGATAGAGAAACATCCAACCCTTCTCCTTTTCCAGACACATCTTCCTGTTCAGAATCCACTCTGGAACCAGACTGTGTGCATTCCAATCCCCGCTCCAGCACTGACTAACCACGTACTTCAGACAAGTTATGTAACCATTCTGGGTCTCAATTTCTCCATTTGTATAATGGAGATAATAGTACCTTCCTCATAGGGCTATTTGGCAAATTAATTTAAATTAATTAATAGGTGTGAAAGCCCCTGAATAGTGCCTGACACAAGGTAAAAGCTAAATAATTATTAAATAAAAACGAGCACTCTGAACACTGACATCTTTCAGGTGACAGCTGGCTGATTTTGAAATTCTGTCTATGTTAACACATTTACACTACTTCTTTAGGATATTTAGAAGTTATTTTTAACAAGAATCTTCTGGAGAAAATGTCAAAGATTCATTCACCACCATGATTTGCTTCAAGCAATTGGTAGACAAAACTATCAACTGTCTTGAAATATTACTGAATTAGGGAAGAAGGATCTCAGAGCAATCCCTCCAAAAAAAAATGCTCTCTAACCATTAAAATAAAATATATTTATTAATATACTTTGTTACCATTTGGGTATAATTGACAATCTTAATCGAAGATGTGTAGTATTCAGTGGAATTGACTGTTATCCCTCTAATATTCCTCTAAAAACCCAGTGCTTAAACAGATCATAAAGATGCGATGAACCTGGAAAGCAAATGACATGTAAAAAAGCAAATAATCTACAAGCCTGGGAAGATTCCCTTATACAGGGCATAAAGAAGTTTAAGAAGATTGAATAGATTCTTACAGACACCTTTAAAGACAATATATTTTCAGCCATATTTTATTGAAATCTGAGTAAGTAGGAAATGAAGTCAAAATAATATAAGATTTTCTTGATATGTTTGTGATTCCTTTCTTGGTTTTAATTATGACTATTTCTTTGGAATTATTGGGAAGTAGAAAAGATTCAATTCCTGTAATAAAATATTTTTTAAACAGTACTTGAGAGGCAGCCTGGTGGTGTAGTGGTTAAGTTCACATGCTCCACTTCAGCGGTCCGGGGTTCGCAGGGTCAGGTCCCAGGTGCAGACCCAGCACCGCTTGTCAAGCCACACTGTGGCGGCATCCCACATAAAATAGAGGAAGACTGGCACGGATGTCAGCTCAGTGACAATCTTCCTCAAGCAAAAAGAGGAAGATTGGCAACAGATGTTAGCTCAAGGCCAATCTTCCTCACAAAAAAAAAAAGTACTTGATTTTTCCTTTTAGATTTGGGGTGGGGGAAGACACCAGACTCCAGATGATAAACTTCATCCTGCTTCTTTGGAAATACCCTCACCACACCTCCAGCCACTGGCTCGAATTACAAAATTCCCTGTCCAAAGCTCCCCTGTGTCACAAGAAACACTAAAACCCTGACCCCCAGGAGGAAAAAGCAACTCACGGTGGGGGAGACACCTAACTACAGCGAAAGCAGTTCTTGAAAGAAACTCCTGACAGCTTTGTTCAACACCCTGTGCCATTTCTGCACACTGGGTGTAAATAAGGACTGAGTAGCGGGAAGCATTGCGCCTTGATAGCATTTGACATTTCTTCCTCCTCTATGCAGTTTAAACTGCAGTCCTATTCTAAAATTTTCATCTGTGATCATTATTTCCAGAATAGTACAAGTGATTTCTTACTCTGTATGATGTGGATTTTGCCAAAAAAAGAGAGAAAAATTAATGCAGGCTAAAAACAGTCATTATTTAAATCAAGCATTTATAAAGTTTGGAAATTCCTTCAAAATACATTCAAGAATGAAACCTTTTGGGTTATAAGCCTTGTATATTTATAATATCTTATGGAATTTAGACATGATGTGCCTTATTTTTTGAATTATTCTGCTTCACTTTGCCTGCCTTCATTTCTGCATTAATCTTAAATACTATGCATTTAGAGTTATTGTTTTAGTACTAAGATAGCAGGGACTTCCCCTTTTGGAAGGGCAGCATGTTTCTTTTTAACTGCAGCTTGCTCTATTAGTGAGAACCACCCAATATAACCTGGATCATGCATTTAGCTCTGCTTCCCACCCACACATCACATCCATACACTCAGCCAGTCATCTTAAACATATGGGCTTTCCTCTGGTCACAGTTTATGGTAGGTAACCTTTGTCAGATTAAAACCAAACACTTTTTCTCGGTTTTATTTTTCTCTGTAGATTTATCACCACCCAACATGCTATATGTTCTATTCTTTTCTCTATCATTTCTTATACCATATATCCTAGCCCCTTCTTTCCGCTCCCAAATGTATTGTAAGCTTCTTGAAAACAAGGTTTATTTTTGAGCCGCTAATATTAACTATCCCTGTAGTATGTAATTTCCTGGACAAAACACAAGGGCAGCATAACTGAAATTTAATTGATATCCACAAAGTTATACTTTCAGATGAACAACAGTTTCTATTGCTGGGAGGGGCAAGTGACAAAATGGTTTCACAAATCACTTGGTTTGGGTCCATATGATAAGCTGTATTCAATACCACTCTTTAGCTTATAATTTCTTTCTCAAAATACTCTACTTTTATCCTATAAGTCAAGAGCATTCTCAAATAGTTAATAATCTTATGGTGAGCATTTTTCACCAAGCAACAAAAGTAACAAAAGTTGTATCATTTCTTGGTTAGTAAACCAAGCACCTCTGAGCTGCAGGTGTCCTGGCCTCTGTCTAGACAGGTAAGGTGCTTGCTTTCCATCCATAAGCCTCACAGCCCTTGACATTTATTTTTGTTCCTCAGAAACATGAAAGCTTAGCACACATCATGGAGCTTTGATTTTGCTTGCAAATAGGCAAAACATCACATTACAATCTACAGTACTAGACAAGGTCCTGATTAGGTACGTTATAGATCTCTAGCATCATTTATTCTATGCTTTACATTAAGTTGAAAGACACAATTGGATCTTTCAAAACAAAGCGCATCAGCTCAAATGGAAGCAATATACATAGTATCCCAGATGTTTCTGGATAAGAGTATAAAATGTTATAAATAGACAAGGATACTCAAAAATTGTAGTCACAATAGAAATTGATAATGTTTTAAGGTGCTTAACATATACCAAGCATCATAGAGAGGTTTACATGTGCTCTGTCCTTAAATCCTCACTTTCAACTCTTTATCTTATTCTTCCCAGTTTACAGTTGAGAAAAGTGAGGTTTAAAAAGTTATGTAACTTTCCTATGATCATACAAAGAAAGCCAAGTGGAGAGCTGAATTTGGAATGCAGTGACTTCTCTGGTTTGAACTGGGAAAGGATGATACAAACATCAATGACGCATCAAGCTGAGGATTTCTGTGGAATAATAGTAGCAAGCCATTTCATCTTATGCTAACCCTCAGAAATGGGAGGGCTGAAACTCAGAAATCAAACCACAAAGTGAAGATGCACATTTATAAATAGATTTAAGCAAGTGAGAGGTAGAAAACCTTTCAAGTGCTGTTCACACATAAAGGATGAATTTCTAATTTTTACATACTGGTCAGTAAGGAGGCCACGGTGTGCTCTACTCAGATCTTTTTTCAATAAAACTTGCTTTGGGAAGGTCATTGCCTGACAACCTCTACTTGCTCTACTTTTTCATCCACTGTGATGTTTACAGCCGGCCACATGCCCTTCCACCAGGCCCAGCCCCCTACTGTCCCATGCTAGGTACTCCTAGCCAGTGATCCAGCAGTGGTAGGGTACTCGAATCCATCTATTCCTGCCCAATATTTGGCTCTGAGACTGCCCAGCAGCCCGGCTGAGACTTTCTCTGAATTGCAGTGCAGAATGAGGCTCTCCCATCCTGATCACTCCTTCCCAGCTCCCTTCAGAGGATCAGGGCTGCACTGTGAAGGCTCTCCCTGCCTAGTTCCACTCCCTTCCCCTCTCCCCCTCACAGGCATCTTCCCCAGTAAACCTCTGGTACATCTAAATCTATTTTGGTGCCTGCTTCCGAACTGATGTCGTCAGATTTGCTCATGAGAATAATAACACTTTTAACTGTTTCAGAATCTTTGCAGTATCTAAGATTATCTGATAGAATGCATAATTAATATCTTGTCTAGAAGAAGGCATAATTTATATCTATGCACATGCTTCCGTGTTTAATGGTTAAAGTTCATTAATTTTGGAATATATTTGTGTTCACTGTGCAAAAATATAAGTAGGAAATGTCTTGTTTGAAACACGACATAAAATGCGTTTGCACATCAATTTTGTGCAAAAGTGTACAAAGATATAGCTTTGCCTTTTAAAACGAGAACATGGATGTTATCGTAGACATTGGCATACATTTAGATGAAACCATATTAAAGAAATTAAGCTATTTCTAAAAGTAGGCATTTTAACTTAGCTTCTGCGACAACAACACATGGGATAGCAACAAATCCATTTCCACTTACTATTCTGAGTAAGCATAATTTCATATTGATAAACCTGTGAGGTAGGAATAAAAGATTACTAGATAAAGGATTTTCTCGTGCTCATTTCTCATACGTAAAGCTGACATAAAATGAAGAAGTTAAATGAGCTTCATGGCAGACTCCTGAGCTTGAAGTTTTAAGGGTTTTTGAGCTGATTGCCTGTCCTCCTAGTCTCTATCACCACGCTCCCCCCATCATTTAATTAAAAGCAAGCCTATAAAAAGAAAGAGTCTGCTTCATCTTTTTAACTTTCACTGCTTTCTGGAATAGGAACAATTTTCTTTTTAAATATAACTGTCAGATATTAATCTAGAGTTTTGCTACAATTTATACTCCCTTTGGGTAATGAATTTGACACATGCATTAATTCTTTGTTTGCTGACATCAGGCAATAGACTCTGATTGATCCTACATTATTACTATGAACTTACATCTCGGTGAAATATCTTGGCGACAGTGAAAATTGATATTGGAAATATTGGAACATATTTAGTAGCTCAGTGCTTCTTCAGGCAGAGATTTTTAAAATAGGAAACTGCCTTTAAATCTGGGATTAATGAAGCAATTAATTTCTAGAATTCCTGAGGCCTTTTTCTCACTACAGTTGCAACCCCCTGGAACTGCAGATAATCATGGTTGGGTAATGAGAGTACTGTTAATTGCTTAGTAATAAACTCTGCCCATTTTCTGATCGAGTTGTTTGGTTTTTTGTTGTTGAGTTGTATGAATTCTCTATATAGTTTGGAGATTAACCCCTTGTTGGGTACATAATTTGCAAAAATTTTCTCTCAGTTGGTGGGCTGTCTTTTCATTTCATTCGTGCTTTCCTCTGTCTTGCAGAAGCTTGTTAGTCTGATGTAGTCTCATTTTTAATTTTTTTCTCTTCTTTCCCTTGCCTGAGTAGACATGGCATTTGAAAAGATGCTGCTAAGACCCATGTCAAAGAGTATAGTACCCAAATTTTCTTCTAGGAGTTTTATGGTTTCAGGTCTTACATTCAAGTCTTTAATCCATTTTGAATTAATTTTTGTGTATGATGTAAGATAATGGTCTACTTTCATTCTTTTGCATGTGCCTGTCCAGTTTTCCCAACACCATTTATTGAAGAGACTTTCCTTTCTCTTCTTGTTCTTGGCTCCTTTGTTGAAGATTAGCTGTCCACAGATGTGTGGTTTTATTTCTGGGCTTTCTGTTCCATTGATCTGTGTGTCTGTTTTTGTGCCAGGGCCATGCTGTTTTGATTACTATAGCTTTGTGGTATATTTTGAGTCAGGGATTGTGATACCTCCAGCTTTGTTCTTTTCTCAGGATGGCTTTGGCTATTCAGGGTCTTTTGTTGTTCCATATAAATTTTAGGATTATATGTTCTATTTCCATGAAGAATGTCATTGGGATTCTGACTGGGATTGTACTGAATCTATAGATTGCTTTAAGCAATAAGGATATTTTAACTATGTTTATTCTTCCATTTCTTTATGTCTTCTTCAATTTCTCTCAATAATGTCTTATGGTTTTCAATGTATAGGTCTTTTACCTCCTTGGTTAAATTTATTCCTAGATATTTTATTCTTTTTATTGTGATTATAAGTGGGATTGTATTCTTGACCCTCTTTCTGCTAGTTCATTATTAGTGTATAGAAATGCAATAGATTTATGTGAGTTGCTTTTGTAGCCTGCAATTTTGCTGTGGTTGTTGATTATTTCTAATAGTTTTTGGTGGATTCTTTAGGACTTTCTTTATATAGAATCATGTCGTCCACAAGCAGCAAGAGTTTTACCTCTTCCTTTCCAATTTGGAACTTTTATTTCTTTTTCTTGCCTGATTGCTCTGGCCAAAACCTCTCACCATAGGAGTGGTGAGAGTGGGAACCCTTGTCTTCTTCTTGCTCTCAGAGGGATGGCTTTCAGATTTTCACTGTTAAGTATGCTGTTGGCTGTGGGCTTGTCATATGTGGCCTTCATTATGTTGAGATACTTTCCTTCTATACCCATTTTATTGAGAGCTTTTATCATAAATGGATGTTGGACCTTGTCAAATGCTGTCTCTGCATCCATCGAGATGATCATGTGGATTTTTATACATCATTTTGTTAATGTGGTGTATCACATCAATTGATGTGCTGATGTTAAATCATCCTTGCATCCCTGGTATAAATCCCACTTGATCATGCTGTATGATCCTTTTAATACGTTGCTATATTCCATCTGCCAATATTTTGTTGAGGATTTTTGCATCTATGCTCATCAGTGATAGTGGCCTGTAATTTTTCTTCTTTGTGTTGTCCTTATTTGACTTTGGTATCAGGATAATGTTGGCTTCATAGAATGAGTTAGGAAGCACTGTGTCTTCTTCAATTTTTTCGAATAGTTTGAGAAGGGTAGGTATTAAATCTTTGAATCTTTGGTAGAACTCTCCAGAGAAGCCATCTGGTCTTGGGCTTTGTTTTTTGGGAGGTTTTTGTTTACTGTTTCAATTTCCTTTCTTGTGATTGGTCTATTCAGATTCTCTATTTCTTCTTGATTCAGTTTTGGGAGATTGTATGAGTCTAATAATTTATTCATTTCTTCTAGGTTATCCAATTTGTTGCCATATAGTTTTTCATAGTATTCTCTAGTAATCCTTTGTATTTCTGTGGTATCCACTATAATGTCTCCTCTTTCATTTCTAATTTAATTTATTTGAGCCGTCTCTCTTTTTTTCTTAGTGAGTCTGGCTAAAGTTTGGTCAATTTTGTTTATCTTCTCAAAGAACCAGCTCATAGTTTCACTGATCCTTTCTACTGTATTTTTAGTCTCTATTTCATTTATTTCTGCTCTAATTTTTTTTAAAGATTTTAAATTTTTTTTCCTTTTTCTCCCCAAAGCCCCCCCGGTACATAGTTGTATATTCTTTGTTGTGGGTCCTTCTAGTTGTGGCATGTCTCAGTGTGGTTTGATGAGCAGTGCCATGTCCGTGCCCAGGATTCGAACCAATGAAACACTGGGCCACCTGCAGCAGTATGCGTGAACTTAACCACTCGGCCATGGGGCCAGCCCCATTTCTGCTCTAATTTTTATTATTTTCCTCCTTCTGCTGACTTTGGACTTTGTTTGCTCTTCTTTTTCTAGTTCTGTTATGTGTAGTGTAAGATTACTTATTTGAGATTTTTCTTGTTTGTTAACATGGGCCTGTATTGTTATAAATTTCTCTCTTAGAACCACTTTTGCTGCATCCCATAAGAGTTGGTATGATATATCTTCATTTTCTTTTCTTTTCTTTCTTTTTTGAGGAAGATTACAGAGAGCTAACATCTTCCAATCCTCCTCGTTTTTGCCAAGGAAGAAGATATTTGCAAATCATATATCTGATAAGGGATTAGTATCCAAAATATATAAAGAACTCAACAACAGAAAAACAATGCAATTAAAAAAATGGGCAAAGGATATGAACAGATATTTTTCAAAAGAAGATATACAGATGGCCAACAGGAACATGGAAAGATGTTCAATGTCATTAATTATTAGGGAAATGCAAATGAAAACTACAATGAAGTATCACCTCGCTCCTGTCAGAATGGCTATAATTAACAGGACAAGAAATAACAAGTGTTGGAGAGGATGTGGAGAAAAAGGAACACTCATACACTGCTGGTGGGAATGTAAAAGGTTGCAACCACCATGGAAGACACTATGGAGATTCCTCAAAAAATTAAGAATAGAAATACCATACAATCCACCTATTCCACTTCTGAGTGTTTATCCAAAAGCATGAGAACACGAATGTTTAAAGATATTTGCACCCTATGTTCCTTGCAGCATTATTTACAATAGCCACGTCTTGGAAAGAACCTAAGTACCCATCAAAGGATGAATGGATAAAGAAGATGTTTATATATATACACAACAGAATACTACTCAGCCATAAAAAAGATGAAATCTTGCCATTTGCAACAACATGGATGAACCTTGAGCATATTATGCTAAGTGAAATAAGTTAGATGGAGAATGACAAACACTATATGATTTCACTCATATATGGCAGATAAAAGAACAACAAGCAAACACACAGATACAGAGATTAGACTGGTGGTTACCAGAGGGGTGGGAGGGAGTGGGGATGTGGGTAAAAGGAGTGACAAGGAACATGTGGACAGTGATGGAGAGTAATTAGCTTTTGGGTGGTGAACAAGATGTAGTCTACAAAGAAACTGAAATAAAATGATGTACACTTGAAATTTATATAATGTTATAAACCAATGTTACCTCAATTAAAAAATTATAAATGTAAAAATAAATTAAAAATGCAAGATTTCAAGAAATCAAAATTAATGCAAAAACTATGATAAACAAAATTTCAAAATTTTAAATAAAGATAAACTGTTGTCTGCTTTGCAAAACAAGTCTATACCTTTTTTTAAAAGATATTTTTACAGCTAGCTTCATGGAGTGTATTTTCTAAATACTCATAATCAAAAGTGGAATAAATGCAAACTCACTTTTCATGACCATATTTATTCTCTACACAGCTAACACTGTAGCAGAGGAAATCTACTGTCGCGTGCCAGAACAAAGCCAGTCCTAAACTAACATATTGAAATGCCAGTCTTGTTCACTGAAGTAGCAGAAATGGAAGAATTTCATATTTTTTAATATCACTGAAAATTAAGAAACAATTTACAGAAAAATATAACAAATACATTAGGAAAAAAATGGAAAAGTATAATTCATTCTACAAAATTTAACTCAGCACTCACTTTTCATGGTGAGCTCTGCGCTAGATCTTAGGATTCATTTAAGTAAGATAGAGCTCCTGCCACCTAGAAGTTTGTAGTCTAGTGGGCGAGAGAAACAAGTAAAGAAATCATTACCACACAGTGTAATGAGCACTGCCCTTGCAGGAAGAGCACAGTGAAAATAGCCAGTGCTGCTGCATATGGCTGGCAGAAGTGCACAATGATGCAATCTCCCCAGGGGCCGAGTTGGCAGTATATTTCGAAAGTATTAAAATGTACATACCCAGGAATTCTTTTTCTAGGAATCTGTCCTCCAGAAATAGTATTGGATGTGCACAAGAAAGCTTTGCTTATAGAGGCAAAATATTCTAAACAGCTTTGATGGCCAAGAAGAGAGGAACTATTAGATTAATTATGTTCTATGTGTGTGATGGACTGTTATGAAAATATTAAAATTATGTTTCCTAAGAATAAAGATACAAAAAAATGCACGTGATCTAATGTTAAGTGGAAAAGAGAATATAAAAGTATATACACATCAGTTCCCAAATTAGTTTTGTCATTGTTATTACTTGTTTTTTTTGGGGGGGGGGAAATGGGTTTGCATAAAGTTAAATTGCAAGAAAATATACAAAAACATTAATGATATTTACCTTTACCTATGGAATTATGGTTGATATTTATTTTCACCTTTTTATTTCTATATTTTTATGCAATGTACTTAGATTAATTTTAGAAGCAGTAAGTATTTTTAAAAGAAAAGAAGAGATAACTAAAATTATCTTGGAGAAAAAGCTTTAGCGTAGAGGGGGCATTTGAGATGGGCACAGAAGGATGATAAGACTCACTTGAAAAAGGAGGGGGAAAAGCGTTCTTGAAAAAGGGAACAGCATGTGCAAATGCAGAGCAATGAGACTCTGAAGACAACTAGGATCTATTTAGCTGGAGGGAAATGTAGATAACAGCGTCTTGAAAAGGCACAAAATGTATCACTTGCAAGTGTTTCTATCTTATTCACCAGCCTAGGACACCCACATTTCCCATATAATTCTGAGTTAGAATTTGAGAGTCTTAACTAGGCCCCAATAATTTACTTTGCTTCAATCATCATCTACTGAATACAAGGCCGAGCAGGGACTTGAATTTAGGTCTTCTTGTTCCGAACCCATGTCTCTTTCCCCTGCACCTTGCTGCTCTGCTTGTTTGTGTTACAGTTATACACACACACACACACCCCCCAGAAAGTGACAATTCAGCCTAAGTAACAGAAAGCCGAGAAAATTAAGTCTGGTTATGTAAATACTGTAATTAACTAAATTTCTTGTCTTGGTGGCATCTAGTCCATTTAATACAAAAGAGAATTTGGAACTATCTGCAAATTCCCCCCACCCCCTCCAACTCCTCCACTTTTACCTTGTGTCCAAAACAAAGTTAAAACCTAGATCAGCTTGTGAGAAGGAGTATGAAAATTTATTTTTATATACATTACACACCCTTCCATTTTTAAAGTCTCCTCAATCTCATACAATGATCTTTATATTCATCACCCTTCAGAGTCTGACGTATGCTGGATTGTATTGTTCAGATTTTTGTCCAACAATTCTCTTTTGTTCTTTTTTCTAAATGATTGGCTAAAACATCCTTTCCTTTAAGAAAAGACTTCGTTGATATTGCATTACTAAATACTTAAATAGAGTTAAATTTGCTAAATTATACTAATAATGTCTTTGGGGTCTGACCAAATAAAGTAAATTGAGCTGTCATAAGCCCTCTTAATTTATTTGCTCAGCAGAATTGTAAATGCAGCAGAAAACAGCTTACTGTAATGTAAACAGAGCTTTCCATGTACTGCGCACAGGACAAGTTTATTTAACGTAATATATTACACTCACCCATCATTGCTACCTTTCAGTTTATACTTTTATGGTAACAAACGGTTATAATAAACAGAGCCGTTGTGTTAAAAATCAAATAGAAGGCTCCGTGTTCTTCTTCTAGTTGAAAAGAATCTGATATTCCTCAACTTTATACTTGCTGATACTGAAGACTCACAGACCGAGTATTTTAAAACTGGAACAGCCCTCAATTCCCAATATTGATCCACGGAGAATTTTGGTCTGTTTTTCACATCTGCTCCTCCCTCTACTATCCTTTTTCATGGGTTAGCTGATTTGTAACCAGACTGAAAAAAAATTAACTAGCTGCCTGTAATAAAATTATTTGGATGTTTTATGGTAATGATTATTACCAATACTTCTATCTTCTTTTAAAATTATCTTGTAACAACAGCAATATTTTAGTCATGATAAAGGTATGTGTTAATATACCATTTTGAATGTTTATAAAGGAACATTTATTTCAATTTTTAGACAATTTAGGTAATTTTTCTCATAAGAGGTAAAATAGGGTTCAATACTCGTTACAAACTTGATAAAGTGTTCATGTTCTAAAAAATTATCTTTATCCAAAGCTCATAATAAATATCACGTCATTTCTCAGTAATTTGGCAAAGTAATTCACTAAATTTGAGAAATCCTCTAATGAAATATATGCTAGGCTCGAACCTAATATGTTAATAATTTACCAAGCACTTTCTGTATAATATTTTTAAATTAAAGTTAACAATTTGACTAAAACTCCGAGACTGATCTGGAAAGGGAATCACATAGGAACATTGCGTCCACCTTTCAGAACAAAGGGCAGAGTAAGTGACACCCCAACAGGCTCGTTAGGAAAGACACATTTCTGAAAAAATTATGCAGTGGATACTTTGTTAAACCTTTCCTATGTTGTTTCATTGAATCCCGGAATATCACTTTATAAGGCGCTGAATTCAGTTTAAAAACAAGGACACTGAGGCCGAAAGATGTTGAATAATTCACCCACGACCTTGTAGTGGTGAAATGGCAGAATTCAGACTGGAATCCAAGTCTGTCGGACTTAAAGTGCGTACTTTCTCAAGAACAAAGCGCTGGGCTGGGTTGACACTCAGTAGTGTGGCCGGGATGGATCCAGCATTGAACGATACACACCAAACCCAGCCAAAAAACAAGAAGATACTAAAAAGAGCATAGACGTCAAGAGAAATACTCTTAATTCATAATGTCAACTCCAACGATGCCTTCTCAATAAACTGATTCCAATTTTAAGCCCCTCCTTTCCTACCTGGACCAAAAGCTCCTGCTATAGTATCAAGTATTTGTAAAATTTTTTTTGTTTTTCTGGCACTCAGTTGCTTTTAAAGAAAAAAGTACAGGCAACATTTTTTCCTCCAGAACTTTCCCTTCTGTCCTTCCCTTTCTCTCTCACTGAATTCTTGGAATATTCTAAGAAACTGTATATAGCAACTAACTTAGAAAAGCTACTTTTACTTAATCCTCTCCTTCACATCATTTTGTATAAAGATTCTTAAGACTTTTTCTAAAATAATATTTTTAATATTGGGCAGTCATAAATCATTCTTTATCACTAAAAAGAAAAATATACTACCAGCCCTACCTAACTTACAAGCTATTTTGAAAAATCAAAGTGAAATCATTTAGTAAGTATTTTGAGAAGCTAATTAATTTTAAGTTGATGATGAAATTATGTACATACATACTTATGAATTAGATTCTAATTAAATAAAATCTGCAAAATGTGGAAAAACTGAAAAAAAATTGCTTATAAACCTGCTACCAATTTGAGTACCCAATACAACAAAAAATATATCCTCTCTTTTCTTAATACCTATATTTTTACATACATAATTTTTGTATTCTGTTTTATTTATTTAATATTATTATATGGGCAATTTCCGTGGTGTTAAGTAACATTACCAACGTCCTTATCAAAGGTCCCAACTTAGAACCATTGTTTACCTTAGTCACTCCCCGTTTCTACATGAACACTGAGATTACTCCAATTTTCTCCTACTTTAAATAGTGTTGAAATGAAAATGCACGTTGCTTACATCATACTTCACAGTATTTCAGTAGAACAGGCCATATAGACTTACACATTGCTAAGTTGTTTTTCCAAGGGATTGTACCATTTATACTGTTATTGGTAACACATGAGCTAGCCCATTTCAGAACACACGGACATCATTGAAAATGGCTTAAAAATTTGTATTTAATCTACAAAGGAAAAGTTAGCTAATGAGTTTCTCTGGGGACTGGCCCCACGGCCTAGTGGTTAAGTTTGGTGTGCTCTGCTTCAGCAGCCCATGTTTGGTTTCTGGGCATGGACCTACACCACTCATTGGCAGCCATGCTGTGGCAGAGACCTAGATACAAAACAGAGGAAGACTGGCAACAGATGTTAGTTCAGCATACATCTTCTTCAGCAAAAAGCACCAGAAAAAAGTTTCTCTAATTACTGTTTAAGGTGTAGTGTTTTTGTTCTTGTTTAGATATGTTGATTACTTTTTAGTAAATGGTTGATCACATACCTTGATCATTGATCTATGAAGTGCTTACTAATGTCATAACAGATTAATTAATACTATTATATACTAACGACAGTTTGCCTTTTTCATTTTGCCACAAATTATATTCACAGCTTAGTCATCTCATAATTTGATTTTTTACTTGGTATAAAACTTACAAATACTAATTAATTCAATTCTATTTGCCTTTGTTATTTCCTCTGTCTTCAAGGCTTAGAAAGTGCACACCACTTAAGATGTTTGGTAATTAATGGTGTTTTTTTTTTTTTTTTCAATGGATCAGTACCCTCTGCAGTTGGCTGCTATGCCTTCCTCCCACTCTGGACTATTCCTTAAAGGCAGGCTTTCTGTCTTTCATCTCCAAATCCCCCAGTGCCTAGTAAACAGTACCCCATATTTACTGGCTCTGTGGACAGATGAATGGATGAATGGCTGATGATGGCAATAATGATGGCTCATGTTATTTGACTTCTGATTAAACACTGTTCTAATCACTCTTATAAATATTGACTCCTTAATGCATTAAAGTTTCTATTCTTAGCTGCACTTATTTAACAGTCTTGGAAAGAGTCAGAAATCCACCTCAGATAGCCTGCTTTTCTAATGATGGGGCATTAGAGAATAACTGTCAAACTTCCACCTCCACCCCATGTCTTAGAGGAAGGCTGCACTGTCCACCAGCAATTGTGAAATAAACATGCATGTGAAGTGCTACAAAACATTGATCACATCCTCTATCCATTCCAGCTGCTGTTGTGAATCCATTTTCTCACCTCAGGTGCCCAGATGCCTTAGTCTTGAAACATGTCTGTCACATGAGTGATAACGCTCCATTAAGTTGCCTGTGTCATTTTTCCTTTATCAGTAGAAAGAAAATAATAATACAATTTCCTTCACAAGAGTGCTATGAGGAGTGAATGGGAAATTACTTAGGGCAATGCCTGGCACCTGGAAGAGCTCCATAACTCTTAGCTATTATCAACAACGTCATTATTATTAGACCAGCGAGCATCACCCATGAATTCATTCTTTCTCCTCTGCCAAACTAGACAAGTTTCTGGGAAAGAATTTTATTTCATATCTATATGGTTCAATTTCCCCTACTTTCACTTATTCTTCAACACTATAATTGAAGTACCATTCATTAAGATACTACCTCCAATGTCAATCGTCTCCCCATTGCCAAATCCACTGGTCCACAGAACAAGACAAAACAATCATCTCTTACCCTAAACCTCTGAAACCTTCTAACCTTTCTGTCATTAATGATGCCAGAGACCTCAGTACTGTTCTTGCTCTTTCTTTTTCCATCTGCCCCCACAAGTAAATAATCATCAAGCAAATAATCAACCAATCCAATCCTTCCACCTTCAAAAGGCTCTCCTTCCTCTCCAATTCCACTCTAGCAATTCATGCCACCCCTCTAGGCCACTGCGAAATATGTATGCAACATTCTCTCTTCCATTTGATTTGTATTTTTCTTCATCTAAGACGTGAAATTCTTTTGTCAGAGTCATAATTCTAATTATATTATCCAGTTGATTTTTTCCCCCAAATTCTGTGGGATCAACTGAATTGAACACATACTTTTTAGCATGACATTCCAGCTCTTCCATGATCTAATTCCAGCCTGCATTCCCAGTCTTCCATCTCTCCATCCTTCTCTATCCCTCACACTTGACTTCTCTCCTTGACAATGTTCCACCCGCTTTCAGATCTCAGCTTATCTGGCAGGGCCTCTACTGAAGTCTTTCTTGTTCCCTCAGCACAAATTAATTGCTTCCTCTTGTATAAATCCCTAGCATTTTATATACTTCTCAATTTATTCAAAACATTCTTTTTATTACAGTTGTGTATGAAATGTCTGTCTCTCCTATTATATTGTAAAATCCCTTGTTTATCTTTGCGAGATTCGTCGTACCCAGTAGAAGAATGTGTGTCTGTGTGGGTGTGTTATTTAACTCTTTTAGACCTTATTTTCTCCTTTTTTTAAAAAGAGAAAGCAATTTAAAATATAAAGAGAGAAGCCAGGTGGAATAAAATATAATGGGCTTTCATATTTTCTCTGGTACATACAAATTCTGTGACTCTTGAGGGAAGACCTACAACCAGCCTAAGGCTTCTTACTCATCAGCAAAGCAGGACACTAATAACTAAGCTGAAGGGTTCTCATAAGAACTGGAAAAAACATACGACATGCTGGCGTGATGCTTGGCGCTTAGCACTCAAAGGTCACAATCGTAATTATTAAAACCAAATGCCTCATAAGCTATTTTTTTGGTAGGCATTACATAACACAATAAATGTAGAAGGATTTTGAAAGCCATAAAATATGAAACACATATTTTTCACAAAAGAGCTCAAGCAATACAATCAGGAGAAAAGGAAGGTCTCAACAAATATTTAATTGAATCTTCTTTTACTCTCAAATTCTCTGTGATGACTGAAGTCTCAGTCAACCAATTTTAGGTATATCTAGTCTTTGATAAGTCAAAATATTATACTGACTAATGCTCAAAGGAAAAAAAATATTTTTCTTCACATTTTCACTTCCTAAGCATTTCTTCATACTCTTCATTAAAGCAAGTACTTTCGACAAAATACTCTGGATTTATTATATACAGCTTTCAATGTCACAATCACCTTAAACAGCCGGAAAAATCTTATCCTAGCAGCAGTTTTTCTTCACAGACACTTTGATGTGATCTTTGCAATTCCAGCTTCATTTGTGCTTACATAAGTGTGGTTTATTGGCAATTTTTTCCAGATTTCATGTTCTTATAATTATTTGTTTAGAAAAAACTGATGTCAATTTTATATTCATAATGCTACAAGAAGAAGCTTTCCTCGGTAAACTGCAGAAGACTTCAGTAAGAAATATTCACTTTAATACCATATTAGGAGACTATATGAGTCATGACAAGTTATACAATCATCAGATTATTCCTCAAATACACGACTTTTCCATAAATGACTTTCATCCTCTATGAACACCAAAAACTGCAAGTCACATATGGGAGGAGAAACATACTGTAAATTCACTTCAAATATTTTTATAAGTGAGAACAATTACCTCAGACTTTTGCAATTCACTATTAAATAGAATAAAATAAGCTTTGTTATCTCACAATAAATTAAACACATAAAACCATCAAGCACTAATACTTTGCACAATCAAATGAAACTGTTAAAGATAGGTGGATCTATTAAAATTGATACTTTTTTCTTATTTGCAAATACATTTTTAAAACCTCAAACTTGATTAAAATGTAGCCCAAGAACTTGTGCATATTAACAACTAACACGTCCACCAGCGGGGAGAGAAAGGCAACCAGCACAGAGAATGCACCAGAAAAGAAACTACACAGATCCTAAGTACGGAATGAGTATTCTGAGCTTCTCTTGCCATGTCTGTCGACCATGTGAGAAAGTGTAAGTCGCTGTCATTTTTAAGCCCCTTCTAAATTCAAAAGTAAAAAAAGTAAAACCTATGTCACAAGTTCAATCAACTTTTTAAAATTCCCTGCTTATATTTTTCTTTTTCTTCTTTTCTAATCAGAATGAAAAAAAAAGTGAGAACATGCTCTCTCAGAGCCACCTCAAAGGGTCCGATCCTCATTCTCCATTCATGCTCAAATGACCACTGGCAAGGTAAAGACATGCAGCCAGTTCTTGCCCAAACACATCTATTTCCAGAGACAGTCTGTATCTCTCAACCTGAAAAATTTATTAACCTCAGGAACACAAAAAGAAAACACAGTTGTCTCTATGTATGTACGCATCAAGAACTAACGTACTTAATCTGCCGTTAATACGAAATGACAAACAATCTGAGACAACTTGATATCGACCCCGCTATTTGAAAGGAAACATTTGAGAAAGCATGCAATTATGTACACTTTGAAAATTAAGATATAGGCTGTCTCTTTTCTAGGTATACAATGAAATTCAAATAGCATCAGATGCTAAAAACATAAATGATATATTTGAAGTTTTATCTTAATTTCTCTTAAATGTTTATTTGTTAACAAAGATTTTAAGATTCTTCATCTGCGCATGGTAACTTGAGGCAACAGTTCAGCTAGTGAGAAGTGTATGGATTCTGACACACACAAACAGCTTTATAAACAAATTGGTCATGGTAAGATTTGAAGAAGAATTTAGTTTTATTTAAAATTATTAGTTACAACTAGAAAAAATAAGCAAAAGCTTTAATAACCCGGGAAAGCCTTTCCTAGTCTCTCCCAGGGATTGCTTTGACAGGATCTGCATTGCTTTATTTTATCACAGGTCACAGACAACTTCACATTTACATTGTCTATGGACCTTTCCAAAATGTGCTGACAGTTGGCTTGAATGGTCCACTTCATGTCCACCCCTCTCTCCAACATTGGAACAAGGCCAGTCTATTGGTTTGCAGACAGATGTGTCCAACTATAACGCTGCTAATTCTTGCACCCTCCACTTGTAGGCTGAATTCTGCTCAACTGTAGAGAAATACTGGAAGCTCAGAATAAAAAATGAAGCAATAGACATGTCAACTCACCCTTCTCACTTTTTATAGGCACAAGAGATTTCAAAATATCTTAGTAGATATTGATGAAAGGTTCAAGTATTTAAGAATTTACTTAGAATGCTTACACAGAAAAGCATGGAAAGTAGCTCCGATTTAGGTAATGACTGTGCTTTTGTTTGCTTTTTTGTTTCATCTTACTTTTGCTTAACTCAGCCAGGAAGCAACGGCTCTAATAATTTTTCCAATTATAAATGTTCTTTCACATTTTGTTTCCATTTCAGATCTATTCATCAGCAAACGATGATACATGCTTAAAATAATAACCAATAATTTGGGGAAACTTTATAAACTCTTCCACTAGTTAATAATCACGATCAGGAGAATTTATTTTTGCTTATTTTTCCATTTTTGTCCTCAGTCTGCTGGTTCATGCATTTAGCTGTCAACACTAAGAGTACTAAGCCATCAAAAGACAAACACCACCCAGAGTAATGTCTGCCTTACAAACAAAGAGTAAATGCAAATTCAGTCACCCAGGGGATGCTGAGCTGTTTACGGAGTTTAACCATCAAGATGTCTGAGCTAATATTACAGGGCTCCAGGCAAGGATTAAGAAATTATTTAATTAGGTACAATTTCGGGCTTGTGTCATTTTAGTGCTATTATAAAGGACACATTTGTTAACTGGCTGAAGAACAACAGAGCACTGAGACCTGTTCTCTGGCAAAAAATAATACATTCAACAAATATTGATATGGACTATGAGATAGGAATATTTTCACTAAGAAAGGTAGAACTAAACATCCCTTTAATGATATGTCTTATAGTCCTTTAACCCGCAAGTTGGAAAAACTTAACACCCACATGTAGAGTAAGCCTTTCCCTTAACGCTAGTATTTCTTCTAAACAGGATACACTCATTGTCCAAGACCAGCAGCTCAGTCTCCTAGTTGGACTTTCTGGTCTCCTGTCCTCTTTTCTCTTTTCTTTGTGACTCACTTTCAAGAACTACCTTCTACCCTTTCACTCATGTCCAAACCTACCAGCTTCCTGGCCCTGTAGCGAGGCCTTTTAAACTTTCGGATATCAACTCCTTGCACATTATTTCCTAAAATCTAGTAGGCTGATGCCATGCCCTAGTTAAAGGCACAATGGCTGCCTTTTGCTCCCTACTGAACCTTCTCTGTACTGACAGCCTCACTCTGTGTCCTAGACATGCCCAGTCTACACCAGTCAGGTGCAAAGACCCCAGCATAATGATATTGAAATGACCATATTAGATCATAATAAGCCACTGAGGCCTAAGTCTAAAGGAGTTTTAATAATTTGTACTTTTTATTTACTTATTTGTTTCTTTTGCTAAGGAAGATTTGCCCTGAACTAACATCTGTTGCCAATCTTCCTCTTTTTGCGTAGATGATCCATCGCTACAACATGACCACTGACAGTGGTGTAGGTCTGTGCGTGGGAACTGAACCTGGGCTGCCAAAGTGGAGCATGCCGAGCTTAACCACTAGGCCACCAGGGCTGGCCCTATTTTTAATTAGAAATTTTCCAACATGATCTCTCCTATCCTTTTTGTACCCTATTTCAGTTTTTCCCTTTCATTGTCCTTACAAACTTCCAGGAGGCCAGTGTCCTGCCACCACTTACTAGCAGTCAAAGCACTGACCCCAGCCCCCCATCAGCTATTGTCCTCAGAAGTACCACAGATGCTAATATTACTTCTCCTTCCTCAGCAATCTTTACCTTTTCCCATTAGTAACTAAGTATAAAAGCTTTGAAGTGTTCTTGTTATTATTATTAATGTCAGCAGAGCCATTTAGATCTCAGAAGACAGCCACTATCTTGACCTGACGACCCAGGATAACCCAGGTGTTCCAATCCAACACAAACCCAAGGAGCCCCTTTCCAAATTGTACTCTCACTAACCATTATAGAGCGGCCTTCAGTGGAACTGCTGGTCTATCCAGGGCAATTTGCCTTTTCAGTAAGTGCCATTAACTTCTCTGAGCCTGTAAATTTTCACACTAAGCATTCCAAGAGAAGATGCTGCTGCAAGTATTTAAGAAACTGGCTGTGAAGCTAGGCTCGACTTATACAACTACTTAGGAGGGGAACCATTATGTTCATTACAACTGGGGTTGTACTTTGATTCTATATGAAACATTTTTTTGTTTCCAGAGTCCCTAAGTTACTTTGGTTTTCTGTTCTTTGATGACTGGTGCACACTTGGGCAACCTTTTGCTTATGTAATATCAGACTTCTGGAATAGGTTTTAGAAGCACATGACTACTAACAAATAGTATACTGTAAAATAGCTATTTTTTTCTTAGATTGCACCCTTAATCAGAAAGCCGCAATGTTCTAGAAGATATTCCTAAATTCATGAAAGTAAAAATTCTCTCTTCCAACACATAGGTCTTTTAAAGCTTTTGTAGCTCAGGAAACCTTCTTGAATCTCAAATACTGAGTCACTGTTGTGACTGACACAACAGTTCTATCAAGTTCATAGTGACCACAGGTTCACCATGACTGCATGTCATGCAAATGATCAACAAAAAGGAGATTATACAACAAGCTTTGGTGTATCAAAGTAAAATATAGAAATAGACTCCATGAGGGTCAACAGGCCAAGATAAAGCAGCATAATGCCCTGCCTAGCTTGAGCAAATCAAAATAGAATCTTGTTCTTTATTGGTACGTTTATAAAGAGCAACTCCATTTTCAGTTGGATATGAGTTTGAAATCACACTCAGAGTTAGCTTTACCTGAATATGTCTGTGTGTGTTTGTGCGTCAAAAATCAGCACTATTTATAAATAACTTATGTAAGTTTTACATCTCAAGACTTTAGCTATGGTTTGAGAGAGTAAATCTTTCTTAACTACTAATAAAACATCCTGGGGTGGAAATAAATGTAAGTGTACCTAAAATATAATATCGTGAAAGATGGTTTATGTGAGAGTTTTAGCATGTTTTATTTTAAAATGTAATGTGCTTATGGCTGAAGGAGAAATGCAGTGAGCAAGAAGTCCTTAACGAGCTTTAAGATCTTCGATTGTATCTGCCGTTTCTACTCTATGTGACCTTCACCATGCGATTCCTCCATTCCCTACTTCCAATACCCCAGTGAAGATCATAGTTACTCAGCAGGCAAAGCATTAAGAATATCATAAGGCCTTAGAAATTTGCAAGTATAATTCAAAAATCCTTCTAGTTTTTATCTTGAATAGATAAAATGCTTTGGCTCTTTTTGTGCCAGCTAAAAAATCCTATCAATGGTCTCTGGTTTCAGATTTCAGTCTCAGATTCCCTCAGTTGTTCCGGTGAACCTTTTGGACTCTCATTTCTATTTTGTCATTTTTCATTTTCCACCACTTCAAAGGGGTGCACAGGTCCCATAAGAAAAGCTTTTCATGCCACCATAATCCCCGAGCTCCCCAAGACCACTAGAGGGAGCAGACACTGTCCCAGAGCAGACAGTGGTGTAATTTCAAAGTTCTGAAAGAAGCACGACCAAGCCATCAAGAATTATTTAACTGAAACAGAAATAAAAATTGTAATTACCCACTAGATTGTAAAGTGTGTGAGCCATTCATTTTTTAAAAAAGAGTTCCTGTGTGTGATATGTTGTGCCTGGTGAGCCATTCATGTTCTGGTCTGGACTTGGAAATCCCATGATAGGTCACTTCATTAGGGCATCCTTAATGAAAAGATCAAACAAAAAGTGGGAGGTGAAAGCATAACTCCCAATAAAGATGGAATAACAGCAACACTCAAGTCAGAGTTTTATCAGGAAAAGACGCTGGGGAAAAGAACAAGGCATAAAGATAAAGCCTCACATGGCTACTAAAATTAATATCCTTGCTCTAGAAGAAAATGTAACTATTACTTTGAGGTTTTCCAATGGAAAGCACTTGAAGGCAGAAGGTTATAAGAAACACCAGACAGAAAAAGCATCTGACATGATTAGTGAATGTGAGAGAAATTTATAAAGCTTTCCAACTTACAATCAAAACAAGGCAAGTAACTATCCGCTGACTGGTCTGACAGGTTGGTGAGATAGATGAACAAGTACAACAGTAGATTCAAAGGAACAAATAAAGCTGTGTTATCTCCGGATTGCACACACCGCTGGGCTGCCCACATTAAAATGCTAAGGGCAGGAACAACCTACCCACTCATTTCATAATGGTCTAGTGAGAGCAGCCCAGGACATGCAGCTCTGTTTACTGTGAGGAAAGCAGGTACACATCCTGCAGCCCCTACTCCGGGACGCTGAGGACCAACTGCACACAAAGACCTCCAAATTCCTAGCGGCTTGTGTCCCTCAGACTCGCCAGTTCAGAAACACCTTGACTGGCCAAAAGTGGTACTTTTAAATTAATATGCTTACAATCTGCTGGAAAACTTCAGGAAGACTCTCCCAAACCAATCTTACTGCCTTTTAAAATACTAAGCTCAACAGCCAAGATTTCTCTCCCTCTCTTTCTTACGTGCCCATGAGCTCGTGCACGCGCTTGCACACACACACACACACACATGCATACACAGATTCCTTTATAAAATTTGTCTCATATGATCATTATTTACAACACCTTTCAAAATTATTTTCAAAAACTACCACGACTTTAATTCTCAAAAGAGAAATGTGATCCTCCTAACAATGCCTTATATAAAGCTCTAGCAGTGCAAAATATCACACTATGGAAATGTATGGAAAAAATGGTATAAAGTGCTTTCCAGGAAAATAAAAGGTCCATTTGAGTTCAAAATTAAATCTAGGCACAATATAAACATAGTGGAATTCACTACCTCTCGACATTATCTGTAAAGCTTGAGAACACTGAGTACATGTTTTAAAGTATGGACACTTAGCAAAAATAAATATGAAACTTCCAAATGCCTAGCCTACCTCAGAAATTGATTTGCAGGAAAGCTGCAGGTACAAACATTCATCCACTTATTCACTCAGTGTTTCCTTGGGATAATTCCAAGTGGCAACCCCACCAGCAAGAGTGGCAAAACTTTTTATTGCATCCTTAAAAGCACTGAGCATTCTTCACTAGTTTTTTTTTATTTCTAAAAAAAATAATTAGGCAACTATTCATATATTTTCCTTTACTCCAAATTGTATGAAACATTTATTCCTAGGAAAGAAATGGGAAGAATGCTGCCATCGACAGGCAGCTGAGTCCTATCATAAGGTCCTAAAGCAACAGACAGTATGAGAAGGAAAAACTCTCAAGAGGTCTGCTTCCCTTCCTACAGACTGATGTTTGGAAATTTCAAATTCCTAACCAAAATACCCATTATCATTTCCTTTCAAAGCAATTACAATCCCAAAAGTCAATCTCAATGTATGCTTCCTCCCCTCCTTCTCTCTTTCCTTCCTTCTTTCTCTGTCTTCTCTCTCTCCACCTTCCCTCTTTCTCTCTCAATACCAAGCGAATATTATATGCTAGAATACAAATTCACGTATGCAGGGATTTTTGTCTGTTCTGTTCATTGATGTGTTACAAGTATTTAGAGCCTAGCACACAGTAGGTGCTCAACAAATATTTGTTGAATTGAACTGAATATGCCCATTACTGAGAAGAGAGTAGTAAATAAGACACAGTTCCCAATCTCAAGGCAGTCACTATATCTGAGGAAAAAACAAGATTATCATACAAACATGTGTTAAGTGGTAAATTATAGGAGGCATGCACAAAATGTTCTTGGAAAACAGAGGACAGCATAGTAACTCTACTTCTATATAGATGATGTGTCTTCGGAAATATCCAAGAAAGGATGATGTTTATCTTAAGTTAGGAAAGAGGAATTAGTTAGACAAACAAGGCAAGAAAGGGCCTTCCAGGTACAAGAAACAGGACTTGTAAAGACATGGAGTATGAGATCACAGTGCATCACCTGCCGAACTATAGGGAGCTTGTTTAGAAATGAGGGTACCACAGTTATCAGGCATTACACTCCAGTGTAACTGATTGGAACCCACTGAAGAATTTTAAACAAAGAAGTAACTTGATCAGGCTGTGATCTTCAGACAGGAAGTTTTGAGGTAGGGGGAGGAGGGGAGACGGGAAAGACTGAAGCCTAATTAAGGATTAATTGTATTTGTTTAGGCAAGAAATGAGAAGAGCCTGAATTAAGGCTATAGAGGTGCTTTTAAAGGAAAGGGGGGGGTGTATAAAAGAGATATTTAGGAGATAAGATTGGAATGATTGAAGTACAGGCTGGAGGGAGGCAGCCAGAGCAGTAGCAGGGGAATTTGTGTTGCGTCTGAGTTTTCTGAATTGGGCAACTGACAGTCTCTGAGTTCTATTCACTGAGATCACGGATAAAGGTGGAATAAAGGTTCTGGTATTTGAAGAGCGGTCAGTTTGGGTCCTAGGTTTGAGCTGGAGGTTTGGGGAATCTGATAGAGCTGTGGATTGGACAATTGAGAACAGCCGTAGAGATGAAGACAGAGCACTGGGCTGGCTGAAAAGCCTGAATTGATAAAGTCAACATTGGCGATAAAGTATTCCAGAGTTCGGTGAGGGAGGATAAAGAAGAGGATGGAGCTCAATAAATACATTTTGAATTAATAAAAGGACAAGAATACTATCCTGCGGAGCCCCAGTATTGGAAAATAAAAGAGTCTATGAAAGCAGCTGAGAAAGTGATATTTGTATATTATTTAACAGACGTCTTATCTTTGGATAGAAAATGCATTTGAATGAATTTGACAGTTTCTCTTTTAGTTCAAAAGTACCAAAGAAAACTCAATCTTCTCTTTAAATTAGATTATTAAATGATACCGTAATTGGTTTTCATACATTCCATGTTCACACATATCTTGCTGCTTATCACATCACATTTTCAGACAATGACCATCAGAACCAATTTAACAAACTAAACAAAGTAGATATCCTAGCAGAGCACTCATAACTGACACATCATGGAGTCAGTGTAAGCCCAAATCGGTTCACTTCTGCAAAAGTAATTCTGCTCACAATCTACACATGGAGCATTTCCCCCTACACTCTTCATATAGTAAATAGGAGCAGCACAGTGGCAACTAATTAGGCAAGATTAAATGCAAATGAAACCCAGATGACCAAAGAGGAGGACTAATATATTTCAATATGAATATAGAATATGAATTAATTTTCAAATCTATCATGTCAAATCACAGAAGCACAGACAAGCTCATTTAATGCCCCTGAGAAGTTATCAACCAATAACAAGACGTTCCCAGGAGATCACAAGACTGCTTATGGAATGACTGGGTAGGTAACCACCAAACAGACCACTTCCAAAAGGGATTTTGAATTTAGACCTCTCGCTTGTCTTTCTCCTCTTCCCCATCTAGACTCCCTTGACAGTCATCATCCATAAACCATCTTAAGGTAACATATTCCCCTTTCACGACTGCTCTCACATCTACATTCTTCAAGGATAAGGGAAATGGTTACAGAGAAAGTGTGAGTTGTGTGATGAACACCAAGGGGGAACCATCTTCCTCACTCTCTCCTCATGGCGGGGGCTTGCTGACTTTTTCTAACTGGTCAAAGCTACAGTTTCTAGCATTCTAGAAGATTTACCCTAAGCCAGATTATCCCTGACTCTTGGGAGAAAGTATCTGGATACAGTAAAATGGAAGTGAAAGTAGTTTAGGATTATGTTCCAAAGTTTAGTTAATCAGCATTTCAAAATCCGTAAGGTAGGGAAAAAAGCATCCTTGTTAGCTTAATTTCTTCAAAGGGTGCCAAACACTGTTTTCTACCTCTTTGCATCTTTCATATACTTAATAGGCACTAAATGAATGCAATGAACCACTGTAAACTCAAGTGGTAACTGACACTATCCTTGACTGTAAATTTCAGAACACGGGAAAGGCAGGGAACCTTGGGAAACTTAGACCAACAGACAGTAAGTCTTTCTCTTTGAAAAGCAGTGCCTGACCTTGAACTCTAGGTTTATTTTTGCACCAACCTGAGTTCACGCATAGTAACCTTTAGGGATAATATTTATTTCCTTGTTAGTAAAGAGGCTATTATGTTATGTAAATCCACTGAACCTTGTTAATTTCATTATTTGGCATGCTTAGTTATATCCTCACGCATTTTAATTACTATTTTATAGCCTTTAAAAATCATTTTCCTGAAAATGAAAATCAGTGAAGCAGATTTGATAATCTGTGGAAGATTGATAGAAAAAAAGCTGTTATGTGATCCTTATAAACCTCATAAATTTATGTTAGGGAGAAAATAAACTAGGTTGCATAGATTTATTAGGTAAATTGATTTTACTCCTTTGTACCCCCAAAGCATTCTATAAGCTTAGTAGGTACCTATAAATTTTTCATGAACAAGTGAATAAATGAGTTAATTTCATTAGGCTTTTCAATATGTAAGGATTATGAAGGTCCCATTCTATCACTCACAGTGCAAAGTCTGGCTTAGTAGTGTAACGTTGTATGGATCAGAGGCAGAACTGTTTTAAAAGAAACTCCAATATCAACTAAAAGTAATGGACATTATGATTTTCAATGTATTGAAAATGCTTTTCTATTATTCACTGAATATTACAAGTAGCTAAGATCTCCTTAGTCATTATTCTCCTCTCATGCTCTAAAGGCTCGTATCTTACAATAAATGTACTTACTTTAGAAAAATCAACATACCAGGAAACATCTCAATGCAAAAAGTAAACAACCAAAAACCTAACAGGAAAACTGCAAGGAGCTAAACTCCTATCAGCCTTTTGAGGTATATATATATATATTTGGGGAAATATATATATGTCCAGGGGGGTAAAAACTCCTTGGATTTTAGGTATGTAAATTGTTTTTTACAACTGAGTTTATCCTCCACATCATTTGTCATCAGGGTAATGCAAATTAAAACAACAGTGAGATACCACCAAATGCCCATTAGAATGGCCAAAATCCAGTACACTGACACCATCCAATGCTGAGAAGGATGTGGAGCAATGCAAACTCTCATTCATTGCTGGTGGGTATGCAAAATGGTACAGCCACTTTGGAAGACAGTTTGGCAGTTCCTTACAAAACTAAGCATACACTTAACCCTACGATCCAGCAGTCACGCTCTTTGGTATTTACCCAAAGGAGCAGAAAGCTTACGCCCACAGAAACCTGCATGTGAACGTTTATAGCATCTTTATTCATAACTGCCAAAACATGGAAGCAACCAATATGTCCTTCAGTACATGAATGGATCAATAAACTGTGGCATATCCAGACAATGGAATAGTATTCAGTGCTAAAGAGAAATCAGCTATCAAGCCATGAAAAGACATGGGAGAAACTTAAATGCATATTAGTGAGTGAAAGAAGCCAATATGAAGGGGCTACATACTGCACTATTCCACCTGTATGACATTCTAGAAAAGGCAAAACTATGGAGACAGTTAAATGATGAGTGGTTGCCAAGAGTTGGGGATGGGGAGGGAATAATAGGCAGAGCACAGAGGATTTGTAGGGCAGAGGACAGAGAATTTATGGTACCTGTAGGATACTATAATGATGGAAATATGTCATTATACATTTGTCCAAATTCATAGAATGTCCAATAAACACCAAGGGTGACCTGTAATGTAAACTGTAGACTTTGGGGGACTATGACATGTCAATGTAAATTCATCAGTTGTAACAAATGTACCATTCTGCTGGGGGATACTGATAATGGGGGAGGCTGTGTACGTTCGGGGGCAGGGGGGATATGTGGAAATCTTCTCAATTTTGCTGTTAAACTAAAACTGCTCTAAAAAATAAAGTTTTAATTTAAAAAATTGAGTCTACCAAGTTGAGGACTTAGCCAGCTAACTATATCAATGTTTTCCAAAAATTCACTTGAACATGGTTTTCTTCTGATCACTTTTGCCAATGAATGAAAAAGTACCCAGTGGTCACATGAAAACTATACCTATTGACTTGTAACTGTTGAACCTATCTTGGACGGATGCACAGTGGTAGTCTGTGAGAGTTTATGAAACTATATGCATTTTGGTCATTTATTAACTTAATTTGCAGTCAAAAGTGAAAATTCCAAAAATGTGTAAAGTTACAGAATTCACCTATTTTTACACGATATAAAAATACTTAAAGGACTGAGTGTTTGTTTACTTAATCAGATGGCTTTATATAACTTGAGCATGCATTTTATTTAACTGTAATCAAATGTTTAGTAAGTTTAAGAATTATAAAGATGGCAGAACCTGTGTGTAGGTATTTTGAGAAAATTTAAAAGAATTACCGTTGAGACATTACAGGAGAAAAACTCATAATAATGAAGATGGGCAGAAAATAGTGACAGAAGGGGAAAAGCAATTAAATGCAAAGAGAAGAAAAATGCAATCAGACTAACCAAATAAAAACACCAGATAAGAAAATCAACGTATTGTCAGAAGTGTAAAAGACTAAAGCACAGAAAATATCTGCCATACACTTGAGTTCTGCAGTGTAAAATGCTGAGGCAAGAGTTAAACACATTAAACAAGCATTGGTTAGTAACAAGTACATCCAAGATTTACAGCATACGTTACACTGGGTGTGACTACTAGATCACAGCTAGCCCTGTTGATCTAGTTTGAAGTATTGCAGCAAATCAAAATTAGATTAAAAAAATCATGTACAATAACTTAATCATGTATTAAAACCTTGCCCACCAGATTGAATTCAGTTTAATAAGTATTTGTCATCTTAAATTTTGTACTCAGGGATAATGGATTTTAAGTCACTTTGTTGATTTCCCTCTCACCCAGCACTACCACCATTTGCATTTTCTAGGCCTAGAGATAAAACCCACTAAGCTTACTTAGTTGAGGGAGTTGTCAGAAATGCAAAATGTTGAAGAAATTAAAATTGCATTCATTCAAAGGCAAGCTTAAGAAATAAACAGTAATATCAATGAGCCTTAAATTGCATCAAGATCCATATCAATGTTTTTCCTCTGGGACCTAGTAATTTGATTTCAGGAAATCTGAAAGATTTCCTAAAGAAACCACCCAAAACTCAGGGGGAAAATTTCTGGGTACAATCACCTCATCATTTGTATATTTATAAGAGTGAAAAACATGATAAAACATAAATACCAGGAGCAGGGCAACAGCTAGGATGACCATCTTGCATCCTAAAATTACTAAAACATGATGATTATCAAGTAATAGGGAAAATGCCCATAATTCAAAACTAACAAGGTAACACTAAATATACACAGTTGTCTATATAATATGTAGGAAACAGGGACAGAATAAAAGTCTTGAAAGAAATTTATGGTTATGTGGGCTAATATGGTTATGTTGGCATGTGAAAATTTTTGTTGTAGTTGTTTTGCTAATGAAGTTATATTTCGTAATGGAGAAAAACTAGAAACAAATAAGGAAAATGTTACTTTTGCTAATCCTTTGGTGAGATGTCAAATAGAATAAGATAAAAACATTTCCTCTATCAAGGATCCTTTTTCTTTTTTTGGTGAGGAAGATTTGCCCTGAGCTAATATCTGTGCCAATCTTCCTCTATTTCGTATGTGGGTCACTGCTACAGCATGGCTGATGAGTGCAGTAGGTCACTGCCTGGGATCTGAATCCATGAACCCAGGTCACCAAAGCAGAGTGCACTGAACCTAACCACTAGGCCACGGGGCCAGCCCCTATTGACTAATTTATGACTAAATTTTACTGCATCTCCCTAAGTTTATCTTGTTTTATTCAACAAGCACTTATGGAATGTTTGCTATGTACTGTTCCCTTCCCTATATGCATTTCACTCATACTTCAAAATGCTAGTCTCCTGACATTTCCTACTAAATACAAAGACTTTACCTTTTTCCTTAAAGTATCCCAAGCAATGATTCCTGACTCTTTGTCAATTCACGACAAGGTCACATTAGGCAATTCTGAAATATCTACTTAAACTGTGCCAGACCAAGACTAGTGCTGTCAATCATTTATGTAAAATAATCCACTATAATTTCTGAAATGGAAAATACTGAACTCTTGCTCTTGTGTCTGCCAGTCTCAGACTCTAAGCGGCCTCAGAAAGGAGCACCCTACTCTTTTCTTGTTGCTGGCAGTTGCCACTGCCTTCCTGTCCTGGACAATGTCATGGTGTATTAAAGTTGATGATTACTCATCTCCCCTCACAAGCCTTTCAGAGTGTGTGCTGTAGAGTCAGGGGCATAGATGGAATAAGAGATACAGGGAGGGAGGAGGAGTACACTATTTAGCGTGGCAAACTTTCTACCCCTCTCTCCATGTTCAACACAAGAACAATGACATTGAATTTTACAAATCTGTTCCTGTGGCTACCACCAATTTCATATCTGTTTGTAAAAATCACAATTTGAAGTAGAAATAGTCACCAGGACCCCAAATGGCTAATTTGCTGGGTACTCTGTGTACTTTTGTTATTAGGTTTTTCTCTTGCATTTGACAATGTTGACTGTTTCTCAGAAGATTCTCCTTCCTTCAAAGCAAAACTGCTCCTCATTTTCATCTAGTCTTTCTGGATGCTATTCCTCAGTCTCCTCCTTCTACCTGTGTCTTCAGTGTTGGTACTTCTCAAGCTGCTGCCCTGTTTCAGTCTCTTCAGATCATCTCAGTGGTTGTTTTCTACTCACTCCAAGTCCACCAGCCCACTATCCACCTTTCTCTACCCTGCTCTGTGCCCAAGGAAGATGACCTCTACAGAGCCTCAAGGCATTTCCTTGACCATTGTCTTCACTAAGGATTTGGCCAATGGGAGGCCAAAGGTCAGAGGGTGGGAAGCGAGGGAGGTCATAATATGTATTCCCCAGGCTCTTTTCCTGCTAGGCTATGGTCTGGCAGTGGCCAAGTTCCTCTATTGAAGGCTACAGGTCCTATTGGGCAACTCTCTCCCACCACATCTACAGATTCAGCATCTCCTTGTTCACATTCTGGTAAATGCTCCTTCCCTACCAGGCCTTAAGAGCGGTAATGGCTCTCTGCTGTTGCTAGTCCCAGTGTGTTTCATCGATTCAGTTGGTTTCCTTAAACCAGCCCAAAACCTTTATGAATAGTTTTGTCATCAAATTCTCCTTAATTAGCCCATTTGAGTATGACATCTTTTTCCTGCTGGGATCCTGACTAATACTCCATCTTATTCTCACTCAGCTTTAATTACCACCACATGGTAATGACTTTGCATCACTATCACCCAGTCTCTTTCCAATTTTCAAATACATATTTCAAAGCACCTTCTAAGTATTCTAAAATAACTTCAAATTAACATGCCCCAAATTAAACCCATCTCCTTCAGCCACCTCCGCCTGCCCTACCCACACCTCCCTTCAACCCATTTCTCTGCCTATACTCTCATTTGAGAGATAGACAACCATCCGCCCACCTGCACAATCCAGAAAACTGGCAATTATCCTCCATTCCTCACTCTCTCCCTCCTGTTATCAAGTACTCTTGGTTTTATCTCCCATATAGTTCTTAAATCCATTTCTCCTCTCCACCTGCATGTCTTCTATTTTAGTTCACAATCCCTCCTCATCATATTGTACAGGAATGCCTGTTGTCACTCACCAACTAGGCTTTGATCAATTTGAAGAGACAACTGCCTGCTATACGCACCAGCAAGTGCATTGGTTGAATGAGTGACTGAATGAGTAAAATGCAAAATGAAGATGAGAATAACAGAATTGTACTTTTATTGATAGATCTTACAAATAGCTCCAAATCACTTCAACCTGCGCATGTGCATGCACATACACACAATGTTTAAGAACTAATTTAATCCACAAATCTTAATTTTGTTGTAGATTGTTCTTATTAGTTTTTTTTGTTTTGGATTCAAAGTGGTAGTGTGTTAGAAAATAATTAAGAACCAGTTTCTTGAGGAAAAAAGTCAAAGCTCTGATTTATAGCACTTGCCAATTTCTGTGGTGAAAATATTGCCATTATTGCCAATTTCAAGTTACCAAAGCAACATGTCTGAATAAGGAGCTAGAAAAAGACAGGCACACCTGAGTCTCCTGAGCTGGAACGAGCGGACTCCAGCACACCATTGAAAGGCACAGCCATCAGGGGAGGTTAGATTACCTACACCAGAGATTTCTGAAGGAACACAATTACAAGGAATGGAGTGTTTTAAAATCCTATGTGAAAAATAATAGGCATTAACAGTCATTTATCAAAAAAATATTAATAATACATAAAGCTAGGGGCAACATCGGAATCTAATCATCATTTGGAGACCATTTAATTTAGTGGAAAATTTCTCACCTTTGTTTAATTTTTTATAACTCAATTGAACAACCATTTACTGTGTACCTATGTTTTGTGTGTCTCTGTTCCAGTGGGAGGAACCAAATGTGAAAAGAGGCTTTTTGTTCAATAACTGCTGATAAAGTGGAAGGAAGGACAATGCTCGAGAGCTGTGCTGTCTCCAGGGGGAAGGATGGGCTTCTACGGGTGGAGGCTGCGAGTTCTAACTGGGAAGACCCAAAGTGCTCTGGGAAGAAGAGACTTTGAACTGCACTTTGGTAAGAAAAATTATGATAAGTTGAGAGACAGAGGAAAGGGAAATTGAGGTTAGGAAGGGTACTTGGTATTGTGTTTGACAGAAAATAGGCACTCAATAAATATTTATGGAGCAAATGAATAAAGAAGTAAATGAGTCAATGAATAAATGCATAAATGATTGAGTGAATGATTAAAGGGAAAACACGAGTAAAGGCAGAGACGGGGAAGAGCATTTGTATTGAGTTTGACCTTTTGGGCTGAAGGCTGCATCTTTCAGCACCTGGTCCCAATATTATACGCTCAACTTTAATTGTGAGTACTTCTAAATCCCTTGGACTGACGTCATTAATTCTTCTTTGTCCCAGCGTCTATTTACTCTGTCTCCATCACTAGCATTGGCGTTCAGGCCTCCAAAGACTCCAACAGCCTCCCAGACCCCCACCCAGAATCCAGTCTGGCCCTGCTCCACTGCACCACCCCTGCCTCAGCCAGAGTGAACTTTACAAAACGCCAAAATGAAAATCTGATGATTTCTACCATCCATTCACTGCCTATTCCACATTTAGAGTTTGTCAATGGTTTGGAGTCTTCTGATAATAAAGTCAAACTCCTTCATGTGGCCTACAAGGCTGTGTCTGATCTGGCTCCCAGTGCCTACCCCTCTGTCCCCTTGTGCTGGGCCCCACAGTCTTCTTTTAGGCCATCAAGTGGTGTCTGCAAGACTGCTCCTTTTTGTAGGAATCCTCCCCCCTTCTCTCATCACCTAATTTCACATACATTGTGTTCTCGGTGACTAGGTCAAACGCTGTCTTAGAGCTGCATGCACCTCTCCTCTGTGGAATTCATCACGGTTATAAATGTGTACTTACTATTATGACTGTTTGACTAATGCTGATCTCTCCCTCTAGTCTGTAAGTTCCAGAGGGAGAGGCTATATCTGTTTTTACTCAAGTGTTTGGCACAAAATAGTTGCTTAATAGGTGTTTGTTGAATGAATGACAAAATGCCATGTTCATCTCAATCTCCACATCTTTAAAGATTGTTCCCATTCCTGAAGTGACCTCACCCCCTCACATCCCACCATGAACAAAAATCTAATATTTCTTTCCATGCCCAGCTCAAAATCCATTATTCAATTCAACAAATATTCATTACCGAATTATTATGTTCCAGGTCCTGTGTTAGGCACATGGACTATATGGCCACATAAGATCTTAGCATCTCCCCTGAGAGATATCTGGGATACCCAGCAGGATACATCTCTAAGTCCCGTGTGCTCTGTGAGGAGCACTAATATTGGTGTGACTGAAATCAGTGGAAGTGAGTGGAGAAATAGATTAGATTAATAGTCTCTGGATATGCAATAAAGCTTCACAAAGGAAGAGGCATTTGGCCTGCAGTTTTAAAGCTTTCTTCTGGAATGTTCTTATATTTCTTAGGAATAAAACATGATTTTATACATATATATTTTTTTAAACCTACTACTTATTGGTTTTCGACTCTGTATCAGTCACTCTGATTGAGGGTTTTTATAAATTTACTAATTTAATACAAGCTGATAATCTTTTCTGATTCTAAATTTTAGTAACATAGTTTTATAATAAAATTCTGCTCAAGTATAATGCATTATTGTTTTTTAAATTGTTTCCCTTAATGTCTTGATATCCCAAAATACTGCTCAAAAGCTACAATCTGGTAACTGTAGATTTCTGCATTTCCACTCTCCATCCTCCTGCACAGAGCTGTGCTAGTCTAGCAGGCTAAGTGGTTAAGGGACAGCTTTGGATAAATGGAATCCAGGTGCTCTTTGAGCATGTGTGGTAGAGAGTCTCTATTCCAGTCGAGGTGTTCCATAAACAAGTTATCATTATGAGAATTTTAACTTCTTAATTGCATATGATTTTCTTTTAAATGCAAAAATCTGAGGATCAACATTGCACACCTGCTGCACATATTTTTTTTTAATGCATGTCTTAAAAAGACCAGGAAAAAGTAAAGTTTCTCTGGAATTTCAATCGATTTCCCAAGAATTTCCTTAGGTGCCGGTGCTGTGCAGGTGACTCCAACCTGCTTTCCTTCATTCTGTCCCAGCTACAGCCCTCTGACATGGGTACTGATAGCTCCATTTTACAGGTGGGAAAATTAAGGATCAGACAAAACTTCGGAAATTTGGCTAAGATCAAACAGAAGCGGCACCCGGAACTTCTGCTCCTGAGGCACACCCCCTCCTGTCATCCTTATGTTTCCTACATTGCAAACCCTTCTGCCTAACGACCTCTTCTATGTGATCCCTCCTTTCAGGTGTTAAACGGTTTAGTTCTTGTCAAAGTGTTTCATAAATAAGTTATCATGAAAAAAACTTTACCTTCTTAATTGCATGAGATTGTCCTTTAAAAGTGAAAATGTGAAGCTTGATACAGTACAGCTGTAATCTATATTTTTCCAAAGCTTGTTCTGAAGAAACAAAGTAAAATAGAAAAAAAAATAAACAAAAAATAAAGCAAAAGATAATTTAATGACTTCCTGGAAACTCCCTAAATACACGAACTGGGCAAGTCGCTTTCTCAGGATTTACAGGGTCTAGGACATTAAGTCACCACGCAAAGTAGGTAACTCTCAAACCTCAGCTGAAGTCTGCAACAGAAAAATGCAGCCTATGCCCGAATACCGCAATCTCAAAGCTTCCTTATGGTAGCATTGTTAAGATCACTGCTTATTGTTGCATTAAATAAAAACATTTTGCAAAATGTAAAACAAAAGATAAACTCTCCCTTTGTTTTTGCCATAACAGGCAAGTTGTTTCTTGCCTCATTAATTATCTCTCGGCTATGGTGTCACATGGCCTTCATTTTCCTGTAATGTTATCTGAGTTACAACTCAACAATGGTGACATGTCATCTGCAGAGCATAATTTCACCTACATGCCTTACAATTACTGTATTTTGCACATTGCACAGCATAATATAAATTATAACCTGCATTCTTCACAAGTTAAAAAAAAATTTAAGCATATTTGTTAGCCCAATAAAAAATCTGGCATCAGTATGCTGTGGTTTGGCAATGAAGACTACAGACCGTAAAACTAGCCTAATATAGAGAAATGGTGAGATAAAGAATACATTAGAGGTGAAGCATTCCACGGGGTAAGTTTCACACTGATGGTTGGAATTTCTCAATAAAAGGTTAAGAACACTTAATATTTCCTAAACTATGTTTTGAAGGTCAAAGTAAGAACAATAGAGCAAGGAAACTATTTTTATAAACAGTAAGTCACACGTATAAAACTTATAAAAGTCGTGCATGAATGCAATTTTTAAACAACATTATTTACAGAGTATCTTAAAGAGGAGTTTAATATGCAAATGTAATTAAATAATAAATATTTACTAGTAGAAAGATAGTTATGCTTCTAAAACTAAATGCAAATTTATACCCCCCCAAGTCATTTTTCTCTAATGAAAAGGTCAATGGCCCACACATAAAGAACTTAAAACACTGTGGAATTTCATACAAGCGGGGCAGAAAATGAAATGGACATACAAGGCTACTACTTATCACTAACGAGGCCATGTTTCCAAGATAACTGCTTATTAAACCGGAAAATTAAGAAGTACTAAAATTGGGAAGGATTCTTTTACACAAACATTCTAAACATAGAGCATAATCTTGTCATTTTCTGACAACTAAATGTACAGTGTGTCTTAAAGATACACAATAAATATTTGCTGAATTATTAAAGGAAGGTTAGCACAGTCTTAAAAAATCAATAAATTGGGATACATTATTATTAATTTCCTTTCAAAAAAAACCACACCATACCTAGCACACCATCTATTTTAGAGGTTATATGCACTCCCTATAGACTCTTTTACCTTTGTCCTCATTAAAAGCATGAATCCTATTTTGAAAAAAGTAGAATAACTTGTAAAAAAATCAGATAAGGTTATCAAATGGTCACCAGACCTATAGGTCAAATATGAGAAGGGGGAACAATTTGCAGCATGGTGCCCTGGTGTTTCACTGTTTTAATATCATAGTACTTTTATAAAAGTTTCAATTTCTTTCTTTCTTAAAAAATAAAGAAGTACTGAGGTAAGAGTGTTACATTTAAACTTTTGGCTATTAGCATAAAACTTACTAAAGCAGAATAACTGGGAAAGCTAGCAGAGCTGCCCCAGAGGATTTGCATTGAAATCAATACTATTTATCAGTCTTAAAAAACAGAGGGTAGGAAAAACTGGAAAAACCTCATAAGATTCTTATTATGAAACTCATTGTTAGGTTAAAATTTAAATGTTCCTTAATTAAAGTGTGTTGACACTATTAATTCACAAAAACTTAAAAAACATCCAGCTCAGTTACTTTCAACTCTGCTATAAATCAGGATCCCCTGTGAAATTAAAAAATCTATTGAATCAACATCTCCCAGCTAGAGTCAGAGCATCTGAATATCTTAAAAGCTTCACAAGAGCTTTGCGATCTCCAGCAAGGAGTCCATTCATTCAGTGTATATTCTCTGGTGCCTCCTGCATTCCTGATGGTGCCTACTATATAAGGCATGGAGAAAGCAAAGATGCAGAAAACATTAAATCCAGTCTTTAAGGAGGGGAAACAGTTGGTCCAATAAAGTGTGGTAAGTGTTAGATGGAGGTAAGGAAACGGAGTGCTTCAGAGCAATAAAGAGGAACTCCTGAACCAGATGTGGTTATGTGAGGGAGCTCAAGTCTCCAAAAAAGAGAAGCCTTCTCACTCTTCCTTTGACAACAGGCCCCACTCCTCAAGGAGCCTGAGCTATGAAGGAAAGATCATCCTTTTAACTACGTTAGAAGTCTGACCATTAGGCGGAGTATACAGTCTGATTACTAAATTGAGTCCGTGTCTATGGCAGGAGGACCAGAAAGTCATTGGACTGTTAAATTTTCACACAGGGGCAGGGAAATAATCAGTCCCACTGGGATGACATGAAGAGGCAATGGGAGAAAGACATGAATACGATTGCTTTACACTATTTGTGCTTGTTCAAAGTAATGGCTCCCAAGATCAAGTGCTGTAAAATAAGATCGTGAAGAATGATGCAACGTCGAGCAAAAAGGCTGAAGGTATTTTAATTTTGATCTTTTTGCACAACAAATTGCTCCTCATTTGCATCCTGATGGTTCCACATGAACTTTGTTCACATTTAATTTTTTGAATGCTGGAACATATGAGCAATATGGACCATAGACTCCTTAAATCTGAAAGCTTTCATCATACACAATCTGATCTTTCTTTTAACTATCATTCTTCAAAATAACAGGTAGATGAACTAATAGCCTTATATATTCTTCCCTTGTGATTTCCTAACATCAAATCTTAAGTCCAATTGGACATGTCGTCATAAATGTAAAGAAAAATCTAAATGTCAAGAAAGTTATATCTCCAAATGGCTATAGATAAGAAAAGCATAACACCTTCCATCTTAACTCTTCCAAAATTAATCCATGTGAAAAGATTGGGTGGGAGTTCACGGTACTAAAGTTTATTTGATTCTAATAAATCGACTGTACTTACAAGAACCCTCTTGAGAGTTGGACATCTAAAGTCAGATCAAATCAAATCGACAAGTTCATTGAGACAATACTATGGATTAGAGAAAGAAGGAATCAATGTCTCTGCCTTCAAACACACAAGTCAGAGAGACGCATGACATATAGAGATAAGCAACACAAAGCCCCTTAGACTACGACATGGCTGTTAGCCTTGTCTTTCACTTCCTTCCCTCCTACTTTTATCCAGTATTAGACAAACTGGGCTATGTACCCACCCTCCACTCTCAAAAGACTGCTACCGCATCTCAGCACGCCCCTCTCTATAAATATCATTTCTGCTTCTGAAATCCTACAGGTCCCTCAAGGTCTATTTCAAAGACATTGTCATGCTTAGCACACACTGGATTTTCTCTTTCCTTCCAAGGAACCCCTATATTGTTAAAGGACAAAGTCACCAGGAGTGACTGCACCAGTGTCCCATGAAGCAGCCTGAGTCCCTACCCTCTCCCAGGGGATACCTTTGCACATCCACTTGGCCCACTGCCTCCCTGCTGTACACATCTGAGTTTATCATTCCTATATCAACACCTAAAGGTATATATATTTTATTTTATTTTATTTTTTGAGGAAGATTAGTCCTGAGCTAACATCTGCAGCCAATCCTCCTCTTTTTGCTGAGGAAGACTGGCCCTGAGCTAACATCCATGCCCATCTTCCTCTGCTTTATATGTGGGACGCCTACCACACCATGGCTTCATAAATGGTGACATGTCTGCACCCGGGATCCGAACCAGCCAACCCCGGGCCGCTGAAGCAGAAAGTGCGCACTTAATCGCTACGCCACTGGGCTGGTATACACATTTTAGCAAACATTTAATTAACAGAGCAGGCACTACAGTCTAGGAAATCTGATACTTAGTCTGCTTTATTTATGAAGATGAATTGGCATCTTATCTAATATAGATTTTAACTCAGAAGCAAATGTTTGGTGACAGTAAATAAAAAAATCCATTGAAAAGGAAAAATAAATCTGTTACAATTGGTTATCTGCTGTCAAATTGTTATAACAAAATTCATGACCTGGATTACGTTTTTTCTTCATTGCATTCATTTGTCTAAGATTAAAGATTTGCACTATTTTTCAAATCATCTTTGGTTAAGAGGGAAACCTGTGGAACTCAAACTAATGTCTTGTCAATTTCTAAATCTAAAATTAGGAATATTTAAAACAGATGTCTTTAGGCAATCAAAAGTAATTTCTCACACCAAATTACATTCTAAAGAGATATACATATATATGTGTAAAATTATGAAAAAAAAGCAAAAATGAAATATTAATTTTACTTAATTTTTAAATGTAATATACTGGCTTAAGCATATAATTATGATGAGTGTCTAGGATAGTAAACATACCACCATGCACATATAATTTATTGTTCGTTATGAGGTTAACCTTTTGTCAGCTCCTATGCCAATAGTTTGAAACAAAGATGTGATGCCTGGCCTGCAGCATATGGCGATTCCAAAGAGCACGAAGGGACCAATTCTTTTTCTTTTCTTTAAAGAATTAAGTGGAATAAGCTCAAAGTTTACCCAGAAGCACAGACCACTTGTTCTAAAGTACTAGACTATATTCTTTATTCTACCATGAAGTCTATGAATTTCATTTCATAAATTTTTTCTCTATTCGCACATTTTTTCTTTTGAAAACAGCATGTGTGAGCAACACATATTCACAGCTGAAATTGTTTTATTCACATCTTAGAAGGATGACGGAAAGTTCACACGCATCTTCTTTTCCTAAATTCCGAAGCAGATGACGAGGGCGACTGCAAAATTACCTAGTCAGTTTGTTGGCAGGTCGCCTCTGATAGCATGGGATTCTGTCCTTTCCAGACTCTTCTTGTTCATCCTACAAACGAACCCCAAAATTCTCAAGATGTCATGTCTAGCCCCCCTGTTCAGTACACTTGATCCATTAATTGTAGAAGCAGTTTTGGTAACCACTTTCCTTCCGACTGGTTCTACCGCCTCCATCTTCATCAACAATGGAGAGACCCAGTTCCTCATTTTCCCTAACTATCCATCCTCATATCTAAAGAGTTGAGATGCTCACTAGCTGGCAGTAGTCTGGGCTGCCAAACTACATCCAAGGCAGAGGAGGAGGATTACATATAAGCCCTTCCAGAAAGTCTCCTGGCCTACCATCCATGGACTATTAGAATCTAAAGGAAGAGCATACTCCTTGTTAAATCTTACACTTCTTTAATTTAAATGTTTTCCCCTTGCCTTGACTAACAATTAGAAATTCATGAAATCATTTTCTAAAAACAAGGAAAATATTAACTGGCAGCAAAAAGAAGAAAGCAGTTCACAACCACTACTGATATCTCATAGTCATTGGTATAGATTGATAGATTTTCATTGGAAAGAAAATACGACTATATTTCACTCCATTTCACATTGCTGAACACCAATCCTTCGAAACAGTAAGATTCCATAGAGAGTGAAAGAAACACCTGTCAGAGGTTCTACTCCTCACCCCAGAGGAGCAATATTTTTCAGATTTTCAGAGAAAATCTCCTCTCTTTTATCTAGGGGGAAAACCCCTCAACTTTACTGCATACGTCAATAGTTAGTTCCTGTATTGATAACATTGTCACTTGTTTGAATCTAAACTTCAGGGGAAAATCTGTGACAGGACCAGATAAAAACTATTACACAAACCTAAACTATCATTTAATAAAAATCAACCTATGTCATTGAAGACCTATGATTATATGAAGTATCTGTAAGATTTTATTTCTTCAAAAAAGATTTCGAAATTCAGATCAAGTATGATTTCCCCACAATACTTAATTCTGCTCCTGAAGAGTCTTTCTTTTATTTCTCTAACAGCAGATAATCAAAGTAGCTTGGCACAAGGGCAGTGTCCCATTAGCACACGCTCATGTTTGAACAGTCTGCTTTTCTTCCCTTAATATTTGTCTACTCGGAAAATCTATACCAAATATAGAAATGGAGGGTTTCTGCTTGTCATCTTTTATATCAATAATGCATTATTTACATAAGACCACTGAGTCAGTTTCCAAGTTGCAAAGAGAACATTATACTCAGCACACTACATGATCCTGCTTAGATGAGTAAAATGACATATTATTGGAATCCTGTTATAAGTCTAACTTCAAAATGTTTTTCACCTCTAGCTGCTGCTTAACAGTTACTAGTCTTTCTTGTTACAGCTTCATTTGCCAATGAAAATTCATAATCTTGGGTTTTTCAGAGCAATGCAGTTAAAGAATTACACTTTTAGATACATTAAAATTTTCCCTATCGAATTTGGGTGTCTTATTTGTTTACAACTTTTTTTGTTCCTCCAGTTCCTTTCATTTCACTATTTTTCATATTTTTATTCTGGGCTTAATTTTGTAAATTTAATGAGTTGTTATTATGACATGTAGGAAAGACTATAAACAAAGTATCTTCTATAAAAAGATAAAAAGATTTAGATTATTTGTTCTTTGTATCAGTCTAGGATATTTGTTTTCTAGTCCAGAGATTAAAAACACTTCAAATCAGAACCAGAGTCAGACACTCATTTGTCTGAAATCTGGTTTGGACAAGTTATTTAACCTGTCTGTGGTTTATTATACTCATCTAGTAAACACAGAGAGTACCTACCCTGTAGTATTGTTTTAAAGATTGAATGAGATATTACAAAGAAAGCACCTAGAGCTGTTCTACCACAGAGTAAGCACACAATTTTTGTAAATATTAATGTTTATATTATTGCCGGTGAATCATTCTGTATGAAAGGGTCAAGCTTTGGTTTCCTAGAACTTAGTATTTCCACTACCAGCTGTATGTTCCATAAGGGCAGGAGCTCTGAAGAAACTAATCAAAATGCTCTACATAAAACATATATTCAATTTCTACTCTATGTAATGAATTAATCTCCCTTAATATTAGCTGGATTGAATGTAAGGCAGCATATGAAATTAGGCATATTGTCTATGCTAGTCCATTTTTTCAAAATGTGTGTTATCCGATCTAAAATATTTTAATCTGTTCCAGATTTTTTACTACCTGCTTTAGAGCAGACATAAGGTAGAGGTTGATGTTTGTTTAATGTCACAAAGCACAGGCGAGTTGGAAAGGATAGAGGATGGTTTTTTCCAAATAACATCAAACTGTTGTAAATACTTGCCTTAGGGAGATGCAACCTAAATGAACATTCAAAATTACGTAGGTTTATTGAAATCAAAGTGAGGAAGAGATTAACACCTTTTGAAAAAGCGAGGCCAATTGTGTGATTCAGTATAGAATTATTTTTTTATTTATGTGAAAGACAAGTATTTAACCATCATCAAAGCATGTGTGTTCAATACAAAATTAACTGTGAATGGAAGGAGAGCAAAGAAGATGGAACAAAAAGCATGGAGTGCGGAGGTGTGCCAGCGCCCCAACATGCAGACACAAACACATTTAGATTTTCCGCTGTAGAGACACCACCTGTTCCTAATGCCAATGTGGGGACTGCTTATAAAACTAGCAGGGAAGCTCCACAGACGAAGAGGGCCTAGGAAAGGCTGAAATTCAAATTCCTTTTGACAGGAACTCTGGTTTCTTCTCAACAAACACCTCTCTGTTGAGTTTACATCATTCTGATATCATCAATATGACTCAAAACCACCAAAGGAAACATTTATGATGGAAATAAAAACAACAGAAAACAAACTGACATTTAGTTCTTTATTTTAAAAATATACAAATGCATATGTGCGTGGGTGTGTGTGTAGCCTCTACACCCCAAAAGCACAAAGTATCATATAAATCCAACTTGATTCTGAGTCTTTCCATTTAATTAACTAACTAAATAACCTGGACAAGAGAATTCTCTATTTCAACATAGCCACTCATGTTTTTCATGTCCCATAGTTTTGTTCAAGATAATACTGAGGTAGTTGATTGAAGTTCACACAACATAGAACACACCTAAAAGACATCACCATGTAATTGAAACCCAGATTATGGTTGAGTTCACCCTTTCACAGAAGAAGGGATGGCCTTGTCAGAGCCAGTGTGTGGGAAGGTATGGACAGCATTGGGTAAGCAGCAACTCTCAGACCAGAAAGACCTTCTTTGTCTCCTCCAGGTATACCCGCTCTGATTGATCTTTGAAAGAAGCGTGCATCATGGTGGACCACTAATAGTAATTCTAATAATTATGACTACATAAGCACTCTGCAAGGCTCTTCACTTATTCTACAGTAATCTCCTACTCTATCCATATTATCACATAGAGACTCTCCTATGAGGCACGAAAGATAATAAGAGGAAAACAAATAACAATAAAAGCAATATATATAATAGTAATAATAAGTTATTATTATTACCTTTTTGAGGTGCTTACTATGTGCAACTTCTCCTAAGTGCTTATATATATACTCATAACCAGAAGAGGTAAATATAGTAATTATCCTTCAAACTATACAGATAATAAAATTGAGGAACACTGAGGAAAACGGATAATGCAGAAAGGAGCAGAGGGTAGGAAAATCCTAAGAGTACCGCTATATGGCAGGCCTACAGAGCAACCAGTCCTGATTGGAGCAGAAGGGGGATAAGGAAGGAGGGAGGGAGGGCGGGGATGAAGGGAGGAAGAACAGGAGACAGGTATTAATTCCAAGAAAACCAAAAAATAATATAAAAAAAGAAAATATAGTTCACTAAATGGTTTGGTAGTGAGTAAAATTTATATAGTCAAAACATGTTAACATTGAATATTGATATAACCAAATTTTTAATATGTTTCTCTTGGGAGTACAAGGAAAGAGATTTATAACAGGGCTAAAACCTCATTTTCTACAGTAGGAAGTAAATTCTAAAAGCCAAAACAAGACATAGCAGGTGAAGAATGTTATTTAGAAATATAGAAGTAAATAACAGAAAAAAACCAGCCTTGAGAGGTGATAATGATTGCCTCTCAAGAGTGGGAATCTGGGAGGTGGGGCACTGAGGATGCTATTATTTTATCCCAGCCTTGGGAAGTATGTGACTTTCTAAATGACTGAAGTATTGCAAAAGCTTAAAAAACTTTTTGTGACCAGGGATGCAACAACTATATAAGTCATATTTAACAACAGAATAGACTAGATAAATCAAGGCGGGCCTTTATCTCAGCTGTACTTCTGTGGTGAAAACAGGCACATTTACCAGTCAGAACCAAGCAAGTTTAAGGACGCCCACAGCAATAGGGCTGAAAAAGGCAGCAAGAAGCTTGAAGATAAATGAAATCGTGCTTGGAATTTCTTATTTTGCCTCATTGATCTTTTTGACTGCTCAGGAACCCAGTATTAAGGGCAATAGTGTAGAGGCTTTAATGGAAATCCTTCTTTAGGGACAGCAGGTGAGTCAACTCAGGAACCATTCCCAGAGGATCAGAGAGCTTCAACAGAGAGACGGTGATGGAGGAAGCGGGTGAAGCAGGCATACTACACACTTCAAGGAGGGCAGTGTGGCAGTGGCACAGAGCTCCTGGGACAGGAATGACCAACGGGACTGATGGTACTGTGAAGTGTGAGGGGGCCATGGGATCTGCCTTAGTATTGCCAGGTAAATGACTACAGTATGCATTCTATAAGGGTCATATCACCCCCAAGTGGGGGAAAATGGGTTCTTAGAGGACAAAAGAAAGTCTTAGATACTTCAATGGTTTCTGACTCTCTCAATGGTGACCTTTTATAAAAAGATATACAGTAAATGTCTGGTATTAAAATTTCATGGGATAAAGAGGTGATTAGGAGAAAAAAGTCTAAAAGGCTCCTTAGGGGGGCAATAATGAGGAAAATCCAGTTGAGAAACACTGGATTAAAGGAAAACGAAAGAGGAAAAACCATGGTTGGAGAACTTTGGAAAGTAAATTGGTAAAAATTAAGAAAGACCTTACAAGTCTGGGAGCATGAGAGAACTTGTGGTTAAAAATCATTTTTAAGGTTAATACACATCTAATACCATACATCAAAATGTTCTTTAAAATGTTAGAAAAGAACAGTAGATGTCCTCAAATCAAAATAGCTCTAGTGTCTAGATCACGGATTTTGTTTAACAAAAGATATTCTCTATTCAGTGAATACCTTGATATCAACTCCAAGCATCTCATTACCTTTTAGAGATCAATAGTCCAGCTCATGACAATCACAAATCCTATGTGACCACTAACTTCCGTGTGACCCCAGTAAAATACCTTCCTAGCTTTCTAAATACTTGCTTTGAAGCCACATCTGTACAAGCATTGTTTTCTCCTTTGATTCAGAGCCTAGACAGTCAAAGGTTTTCACATACTCGTACGGTTTCAAGATCTGAGATGGAAAAAATTCAGGCCCAACTGAGGTCAGCGCCTTGTCAAACAGTTCAAACTTGAGTGTGTGTGTGATTTGGTGATGCCCACGTTCTAAAGAAATAGTGTTTCCAGTGAGTGTCTTCCACCAAACCATCATCAGAATAAAATTTACAGCATTGAGGATGTTGATCTTATGATTATGTCCATGTCAGCATTCTTCAAACCAGATTACTTATTACATTGTAATATTTTTTAAAGCTACTTCTCAACAGCAAGAAAAATTAGTCGATCCACTTAAACGTCAAGCTCCATGAGGCCTACACCCTGTCTTCTTTCCTCATCACTCTATCTCCAGTATGGAGCAGCATCTTGGCATCTGCAGCTATTCAATAAATAGTTGATGAATGAAAAAAGAGAATACATTATCTTCAAGTATGTTTAGCAATATTTCAAGCCCTAGATTTTATTGTGAAAAACCTAACAGAGTGTAACATTTAGTTATTTTAAAGAGCCTCAGAATAACTGGAGCACTAGAAATCATATTAGCCACGTAATATAGAAACTTCAGTCTCTTGTGGCACATGAAGAACTACCCAGGCCAACACAACCTTGATTGTCTACCACATTTTGCACCGTGACACATAGCAGATACTCAGCTGTTGATTCCCTAACCTGCGCCACAGAGTCTCAGATTCGGAAAAGCCCTCCTCCATCTTCCCCTTCCATTTGATTGCCTGCGGGATTTCTCGACTTCCTTTCTAACACATATGTTCACAGTTAAGTAAAGGAGCATTTACGAAAACAGGATTTTTAAAACCTAGAAAGGAACAACTTGTTTCTCTCTTATCTACTTCTAATAGAAAAATAGGGTAAAATAGCATTATTGGAAACAATTAAAGCTAGGCATACTCAAGTAAATTTGATTGAATGTGCTAGTTTAGTTCCTTGTTCTTCAGGCCTATAATCCTATAATTCATTGTAAATAATGCTATTAGCGATGATTTCAATACGGATGTACAAAATCAAAGACCCTGGTTGAAAGGACAATATGGAATGGGTCTGTAAGTTTTCCTTCCCACAATAAGGAAAATAAAAGTGACGTTGAGTATTCATTTATTTAGTTAACATTTGTCGAGAGCCTACTCTGGGCCAGGCAGTGTTCTGGGAACTGGAGATTAGCAATTAAAAAAAGATTAAATCCTTGGTCTCAGAGAGCTCATATTGTAGTGGGTGGAAACAAACCATAAATGAAAAAAATAAGTACGCATTATGTCAGGTGGTGATAAATGCTATAAAGCAAAAAAACAGCAGATTAAGGAGATGACGAGTGATGGAAGGGTGTGCATGCTATTTCAGATGAGGTGATCACAAAATGCCGGCCTGATCAGATGACGTTTGAGGACAGATCTAAAGTGGGTGAAGAAGGAAGCTGTAGAGATTTCTGGATAAAGAGTGCTCCAAACAGAGAGAATAGTAGGCACAAAGGCTCCGAGATAGAGTGTTTGCTGCATAGACAAAAAAAACCGCAAGGAGTTTTCACTTGTATGATAAATTCTGCCTAGTCTACCTTGCATCTCCATCTATGTAAATCTCACTGGTCCTTTAAAGTATCTCTCAAGCAAAATCCCTTAAACTAAGAAGTTCCTGGTATCCCTCCAAAAAGATTTGGCTTCTCCACCCTTTGAATCCCAAGAATAACTTGGCTCAGATAACTCTATTTTACAAGTTAACATAGTTGTAGACTATAAACACGTATCTAGGGTCAAGACTTTGCCACTAATTTTTATAACCCCTTCTGAACTTAGCTGCCTTAAAACAATCTTTTCCAAGCTGCTTAGGAAGTCAAAGGCAGCATCTGTAGTTGGTCCAGGCTTTCAAAAAATTTAGAGTCAGTGGACACTACTTCTTTATAGCTTAGTCTGTTTCAGACTTGGAGAACACACAATTTGGCACTCTCAGGCTTCTAAAAGACATGCTGAACATCATGCTTTGGTTCGTTATTTTTTTGCTGAAAAGAGGATAGGTGGGATCTTCATCAGCAGGATTTGGGCCACCTTTTAGTTCGGTAAAGGTGATGTTAATCTTGGTTTATACATGTGATTTTCCCTGATATAACTTCTGTTAATATTTCATTTTCTTCAAACTCCTGTAACCAATGGTAAGATCAAGTGAAGTAGTCAGGCCGAGAGTTTCTAGTATCTTTGTTTCTTATATCACCACAACAAAATGAAACATTTGTTTCTCAAATATCTGGAAAAGTAGCACACTCCCTGGATCCACCAAGTGTGTTCTTCTGCGTCTCGACTTGCAAAATCTCTTCTAACCATTTCACATAAAACAGAACTCTTGCCAAAGTACGCGAGAGAACTTCTGTTACATCATACCTTCAGCAATATATGTGTCTTTCAAAAAGCATTTCAAAATTGGGTTCCCTGTGTTTGAAAAGAAACAGAGCAGGGAGCCACATTGAAAATTAAATGCCAGGGAGCATGGAATCCATGGAACAGAGGAGCGACCCCAACCTCTCACTCACGTGGAACTAACGTTTCTTCATATCAAGTGGTTCATTTTGAACTTCATTTTAATTTTTTAAAACTTGACTCACTCATTGGATGCACAAGTGCAGATGTCTGCCATCTCGTGGCAAAAATCAGTATCAGCAGTCTAATTTTTCCAGAAAACAGTCAATATTTTTTTGGAGAAAAATTCAGTCGAAGCCCCAAGTTTAGGAGATGGAGGGAAAGTAAAGCTCAGGATGGTCACACATCTAATTGTTCAAGCTATTCTAATACCCCCATATCCTCTGGGCTTGAAATCAAATAGGGGCCTTTTTAGAACCCACTCCTTGGGAATATGATTCCAGGTCCTGCGGATTCTTACAAAGACATCAGTCCCATGAAGGCAGCACCTTGCCTGCTTACTCATCCTTTTATCTCTAGCTCCTAGAACAGTGCCTGAAACAATCCAGGAACTCAATAAATTTAACAAACAAGTGAATGGCCAGTAGAAGAGCTGGAAATAGATCAGACTGTGGGTCACCTACCACAGAAATTCTAAAATTCTAAGGCACAGAGTGATTGATAATTTAATTTAATACTCTTAAAAGATTAGTATGCATTAGTATACATTAAGTTTATTAAAGAACAGTATTAATTGCATTGTATACGGTTTTTAAAATTTACTCACCTCTAAAAGATCTATATAGAATACCCTTTAATCGATGAACAAAAATAAATTATGTCCATTTTGATGAACATTCATAATAATTGAACTATTATACACACATGCAGCAGTCCTAGACTATTTTACCTTTGTTTTCTTGACATCCTGTTGTTCATATCAATAATATATGTAAGGTACTTGCTCAGACAGGTAGCCTCTAAATAAGGCATTGCACACACACACACAAATACAGTCTGCTTATGCTAGTTCCAGGATATAAGTCAAGAAAAACATGTTGAGGGCTGCCTATATTTGAGATAATTTCTGTTTTTATACCATCTTGTGAACACTACTATCCATATTGTAAAAACAAATCACACACACACAAGTATATGTTTAGATATGGGGGGCTACATTTGATGCAAACAGCTTCATCTTAATTCTACACCTGAGGTCTCAGTCCTTGCTCTATTGTGTTCAAATTCCAGTGGAACAGAGCACTCCACCCTTCCTCAAAGCCTGAGAAACACCCTAAACCGAATATGACTCATCTTACCAGAGAGAACAGCCTAAGATAATGTACCCTTTGCCAATCCAGGCTCCCGACCTCCTCAGAAAAAATTGAAAATGTTTCTCTCTCAGTTTCTCTCTCAATCTCTCTCTCTTTTTCTCAAGCTCTCTCTGTTAATTTTCAACTAGTGGGTCTTAAAATTTCACAAGCAGAAGTGTCACTTGAGGCAATTATTTACAATACAGATTCACAGACCCTGACCCCATTCTGATTCAGTTGGTCTGTTTCAGTCCCTAAGACCACATTTCTAACAACCACTCCGGATGATTCTGGTGCATATGTTCCTGGGCCATGGTTTTAGAAACATCACCAGAAGTTGCTGTGATGGAAGCTTTTCCAGTGGTTATAAGAAGCCCTCGGGAAAACTGGCTGATGATCAACTACTTCAAAAGCACTGGCCATTAGAACTAGTTGGCAAGAGAAGCCATAATTTGGAGGATGTTATCTGAAAGGACCAAGCCTCTCAAAATGTTAGAGTCACCAGTGTAACCACTGTATTTACACAGACACCCCTCCAGGCAAGTGAAACTCTGAGTCTGACCTGGGAAAATTTCATTATGTTCTGTATAACACTCATCAAGAAGTGCCTACTGTTTACTATTATATAAACTATTTTGCCATTATTAAAATACACTGAAAACTGCTGAACCTCACATTTATTTTTCCATCCAAAAGGAAGAATAAGAGGAACTCACTCAGCAACAAATATGTATTGAGAGTCCGTTATGTGCAAGCACTGTTTCTTGGGATATATGAGTAAATAAAACATAACATAAAAGCCTCCACTCTTACAGGGATCTAAAGCATCATTCAATGTAGTGAGCTTCTCATTCAGATTTTACAATGTGTAAAGTCTTAGGTATAGAGAAGTAAATAATGCACAGCTCCTGGTGAGAAGCTCAAAATCTAAAGGCAAAGACTGTAATTTACATAAGTTATTCTAGTGCAAAAGAGTACGGCAAATGTTATGACAGACATTGAGAATAATACACTAAAGGAGCATTGGGATTGAAAAGACAAACTTTCTTGGAGAAGACAATCTTCTGAATATTTGTAGGACTGCTAACAGTCAAAGGGAGGCTGGCACATTTCAGGAAGCACAGAGAGTCTTGATAGAAACCTAGAGGCAGGAGAAGGAGGCACATCCAAGGACCCCCAAGCAGGCTGATATGGCTCCAGGGCCACAGCAGAAGGAGGAAGGGAAGAGGGAACTGAAAGTTATGCAGAGTGAAATTGTCAATAATTTTGATCTCACTACAGAATAGGTAAAAGCAAAACAGATGGAAGGCAGGAGACAAGAGGCTACCGGAACTGTGCTCAGGGGAAATGGGAAAGGCCTGCATCAAGGAAGTGGTAGTGGAAATAGAAGGCAAGGATGTCATGAGATATTTCAGGAAAATCCATTAAGATTTAGTGACTGCAGGTGGAGAGTGAAGGAATAAAGGAAACACTGATTCAGAAGGGATTAACTCTGAGATCCTAGGATGACTGTGATGCAATCAACTGATAAATGAAAAATAGGATATTCTGGAGAAAGGTGATGGGTTCCAATGTCCAAATGGTACATCAGAGTTGCCTGATTTATATTTTTTGTGGAAAGGGCTAACAGAGTGCCAGAAATGGATATCTAGCACTCAAGGGAAGAGGTGTGAAACTAGAGAACTGTGTCTACTGACACTTGAAGTCCTAAATGCAGCTAAAATCACCAAGAGAGAGCATCTGGGGTGAGAAACAACGCTTGTTGACTCCTGAGAAGAGATTTAGGCTGAAATAATGGAGAAACCTAGACATGGAGTCAAAAGACCCAGGCTTATTAATTTTGTGGCCTTGGGTGAATCATTCAACATCTTGAAAACTTGGGTTCTTGACTACAAGACAGAAAATGTAGAAATATTCTTTATACAATTTCAGTAACTCAGACTGCAGAAGTCTCAGACAGCTTCAAAGTTTTAGCTTCATATGGTCTGGCATTCTATTTTTAATTTTTTCCCTCATAAGACATAATGAACTTTACTGACAACTCCAGATTCTCCAAACATACTCTTGTCCTCCATTACCTAGGAAAACCATCTTCCAGAATTCTACCACAACACTGATTTTTTTTTTTTAAGAAATGACAAGTATGGTAGCAGTAACAAGCATTCCTCATTATTAAGAGTTTATCTCCAAAATTCTTAGAGGAATATTGATTTGACTTCTTTGGAATTTGCTTTTCAACAAACATCTTACTTTGTGCCTTTACTTACTGGCATTTTAAGACATAGCTCATATGACTTTTTTTCACACTTCTCTCTAAATCGTAGTTTTGTTAAATATACAAAAAGATTTTGCTAAATCTTTGCTAAGGATTTCTTCTGTTTTTTATCTCAAGCTTATATTCATTCACGAAACACAAGCTAATATACATTATAAGTGTGTTAGATAAATAAATATGTCCGTGTTCAGAATTCAAAATGAGTCATCTGTTCTTCACAGATCGAAAGAGTATGAAAGTTTAAATTTCAATATAAAATTCAGCTATCTGAGAGTGCATGTCATTAAACATGATGATTATAATCTGGCATCAAAGATGAGTGATCAACACATCTCCATCAGTCCACCGGCCAACATTAGCCTGAAGGTACGAGAATAGCTTGTGCCTTCTGGGGCAATATTTGTGTCTTACTCTTACAAATCCAAAGTGTCTATCACAATCCTAGGGGCAGAGAAAGTGCTGAATAAAGGGATGTTTAACTGATTAGAAATTCAAAGCAAACATATTTTTATATTGCTGGACCACTTTAAGTGGATTGATTTTTACACAGTGAAATCAGTCAATCTTTTGAAACACACTGCAGATTGAAAAGATAGGGAGATAGATTTACGTTTAAAGTCAGGTTGCAAAAGTCTATTACTATCCCATTTTTGTATAGAAGTGAAGATGTATATAGAAAAATATCAGAGAATTATGCATCAAATTGTTAACTATGGTTATTTTGGGGGCACTGGACTTTTACTTTTGACATAAGATATTTGTGTAATCTTTGAATTTTGTGTATTCCATATTACTTTTATAATAAGAAAACAGCAAAAACACTATATTTACACATTTTCTACGTCAATGTGTATATTGAGCATTTATGGGGAAGATGCATACAAGGTACTTTCAGGTGACAAGGACAAATGAAACATGTCATCGTACTTCAAGGATTTCACACTCTAGTATTTGAAATAATTTCTATACACACACACACACACACACAAGAGTAAATGTGATCAGTAATAAAACTGAGAATCTGATAAAGTACTAAAAGATGAATTCATAGTGAAAAGTGTCATTTCAAGCAGTCCTTGACAAATTGCTAAAATTTAGACCCATGAGGATGTGGAAGAAAGGGCACTCGAAAGGGCATATGAGAACATAGGAAAGTCGTGAAAATGGCAAAGCATACATTGAACAGCAAGTACTGAGGGCAAAGTGGAAGGTGATCTCAAGACTTGAGACTGAATTTAAAATATAAAGCCAAGCCATGGAACAAGTTGAATGCTAGTTGAGTGCGGATGTAAGAGATTTTGTGGTTATTCAATAGGTGACAGAAGGGGATGTTGAAGAAGTTGTTTGAGGATAAATAGGATTCGGTCATTGATAAAAGTAACCTGTGTAAAATGGATTAGAAGGAGATCATCTGGGAAGCTCAGAAGCTCTAAGAGGAAGGTGTAAAGGTGTGACATGCATCAGCATCTAATCCCCTGGGCTTGTTAGAAATACAGATTCTCAGGCCCTACCCCAAACGTCCTGAATCAGAATCTGCCTTTTAACAAGATCTCTATTGGTTTTGAATGTACGCTAAAGTTGGAAAAGCAATGAATTAGGCTGCTAGTTGTAGTAAAGAAAAGAAGCCGAGAGGTTTGAGCTATTTCTTGAATGAGTTATTACAGTTTGGTATCTGACTAAAGGTGAGAGGCAATGGAAGAGAATAAATCAAGATTACTCAGAAATTTTGAGCGGTAGGATGTTCATGCTATTCCTAGGAGTGAGAGAGTCCATAGGAGCAGGACGAGGAGGAACCAGATGAAGCTGTGCTATCCAGGAAATTTTCCTTCCAGAAGCCAAGCTGGGCTTGGAGATGAGGAAATGAGTGTGATCCACACTGAAGGGTATTGGAAACGTGAAAATGAGTGAAGTTACAAAAATGGAGGAGGGGATGGGAAAAGCACAGGAGTCAACCAAAGATAAATTCTTAGAAAGGCTTGCACTGCATGGGAGATGGGGCGGGTGGGGAAGCTGGGAGGAGGAAGAGAAACCAGAGGGGAGGAGAGCCAGGCAAATAGGATGCTTTGAAAATTAAGAGAGGTTAAAGGTGTTCCTAAGAGATTGAAGAGGCTAGCCAAGGAAGGATCACTTATTTTATGACTAAGAGGTTACAGGTGACTTTTGGCAGAGTGATTTCTGTGAACCTGGTGAGGATGGAAGCCAGAGAAAAAGGGTTACAGTCAGAGGGTAGTGAAACCAGGAGGGTGTGGATGCTATTCACTGAGTGTAAATGAAAAGGTTAAGAACGAACAGGAAAATTCAGAAGGGACACAAAAGTCCAGGTTGAATTAACTTTAAACTGTTGAACTTTAAAGATTTTCTCATGGAAGAAAGATCAGAAGTATTCTGATCATAACTCTCAGAATTATTAGGAAGACAAACAAGCACAGTAAGAATTAGATTTTTGGCTCAATATAGGGACGATCTGCCTCTCACTGCTCTCTGAAAATAGAATGAGCCGCCTTGGGAGCACTAATTTCTCAGAGCATACAGACTACACAGTTTGATGACACCAGTGTTGGAATCACGAAGTAGAATGTTGTTCACTGATGACATCTGTAGTGGGCTTAATGGTGGCCCCCAGAAAGATATGTCCATGTCCTAATTCCAAAAACCCGTGAATGTGACCTTATAAGGTAAAAGATGTGATAAAGTTAAGGCTCTTAAAAGGAGGAGCTTATCCTAGATTTTCTGAGTGGGCCTTAAATGCAATCTCATGTATCCTTATCAGACAGATACACAGAGGAGGCGACACACAGAAAAGAAGGAGACATTCTGACTACAGAGGCAGAGACTGGAGGCAGTTGCCAGGCAAGCTATGGGGAAAGGAAGGCTTCTGCCCTCAAGTCTTTAGAGAGAGTGTAAGCCTGCCAACAATTTCAGACTTCTGGTCTCCAGAATTGTGAGAGAATACATTTCTGTTGTTTTAAGCCTTAGGAACCTAATACAACATCTAACATTACCTTATAACTCTGAGGTTTCTTGAGCTGGCTGCTCTCATCTGATGCTGATCATATATTCCTCGAAGGCAGAGCCTTGGACTCATCCTCCTGTGTATCCAAAAAAGAATGTCCTCGGTGCCTGGCACATTAGACAACTCTGACAGAAAGAGTTACCCCAGAGATAGACAGCCACGTGTATAAGTGAAAAGCAGAGATAGACAGATTGACAGATAGGCAGATAGACTTATTCTACTCAAGTAAGTATTTATTAAAATTTGCCTACCATATACTTTCATGAAGTTAACTTCTTTGGAGAGAATCCTAAATACTACCTGGGCTATCCTTGACTGTCAAATTTAGTATTAAAGATAGTGAGTACACCCATCAGAGGAGGGACATGCAGCTTGTAGGTGCTGAGATAAGTTGTCAGTTTCATATAGTTAAATGACGTAAGGGGCTTAAAATAATTCATCACAGGGAAAGCAGAGTGATAGCTGCACTCAAGGAAAGCTGAAAAAGGTTGGCTGGTTCTTGTGTGATGAGAAGGATTTGGCGATAAGGAGGGAAGAAAGGAGAATGTTCCATATCAAGGAACACTGCAACAATTCCAGATTCCCTTCATGCCTCCCTTCCCACAAGATAATGCACATGACATGTGTTACTATGCATGTGAAAAATCACATGCAAAGAAGATGGGAGGATCTTTGTACCCATTTCATGTATGAGAATTTCTTTTCAATGCAAATAATTTGAGGGATCTCCACATGAGAGAAATTGTGCTTTTAGACCATTTTGAACAAAAAATTGAAAATCCCCAAAAGTCACTGCGTTCAATAACACTTTTAAATTAATATGCATATATAATGATATACAGAGAGAGAGAGAAAGAGAAAGATGCACAGAAGCCAATAATACTTGAAATTTATATGGATTCTTGGGGTCTGCAAAATACTACTGGATTTTGGTCCACTGGAGGTGAAAGCTAGCCGGATGGAACTTCAAATGGCTATGGGCAAGAGTGGCGCTCAGGTAAGTAGTAACTAGGTTTCTTTCCAGACTGGGTCCCACGGGCAATTCTAGTGGGGTAATCTACTCCAAAGTGATAAGTTCAAAAGAATATGGACAGCGGATCCCTTTTCCTACAGCTTACTGACAGGATATTTCTATATGAATCTAATTCCAAGGCTACAGCTACCTGTGATAAATTAGAAGATTTCAGTAGAAGAACATCAAAGCATCTCATAACCATAAATGCCAGGTCCTTTGCAGTAGACATCTGGCAGCCCCATCCTTTCTGAAACAGGCTGGTAATATTTTACTTAGTTTAACCTCTCCTGAATTTTATCTCAACAGCAGTAGTTGAAGGATATCCTGCCTGACCCAGGATGTCTATACTAGCACCACTTCCTGCAGTAGGGTTAACCAGGGAGTTAGAACATGTCATGGCTCAGCTGGCATGCCCAATCTCAAGGGAACACTGGGGACAGGAAATAAGCTAAGGCTCAGCTAGAACAAATGACCTAATGAAGGATTAATTCTGTGGTGGAGAGTCAGCAGCTCAAATTACAGTCGCCAGGAGGAGTGTGAAGAAGTGAGATTTGATCCTGCTAACAATGGCACACAAGGAGATTTTATTTGTCAAGTGGAACTTGGCAGCACAAGTCCCCAGGCAGAAATGATACATTGTCAGGAGGGTGGCTGTGCCTTGGGTCCAGGGGTTTGTCCACTTCAGGGTTGCATCAGAGCCCGAGAAGAGAAAGAATAGAGTCTTGCTCCTGGAGAGAAGTTCCTGGCAAGGGTGAGGCTAACTGTCAAGGTCACAGCTAAGTCTTTCCAGGCAGGACTTTAATCTAGTATTAAAAATGCAAATTAAAAACATGAGAGAAGCCTAGTCTTATAAAATGGCAAATATGACAAGAGGTAGAGAAACTGAGGCTAGCTGGGCATGGAAATTGCTAGAGTTCACTAGGGTTAGGGCAGGTAAACCCATCTTAGACTCCGTTCTTCTGTGGAGTGCACTGGTTGACAAATCAGTAAGTCCAGCCCTCGGGTCTCTGCATGGGCTGGTGAAGGCAAGAGCTCAAAGCCCACAATGCATTGCCAACTACTGTTTGTCTAATCATATTTAGTCATTTTTTTTCCAGTGTTTCTCCTCAAAGTGTTCATATTCTAGCTGGTTTCAGGATGAGCTGGCAGAATTGGTGAGAAGAAGATGGCAGCAGCTCAAATATTCCCTCTGTTGGCTTGCTGTCATCACCATTGGATCCCGGGTCAGTGTCAATGTGGCGAGCTGCAGCCTTAGCAGAGGAAGTCTGAGAAGGTGCACGCCAGCCAGAGGACTTGGCCTCCAGGAGCATATGGGCAGGAAGTTCCAACAGGTGGGAGAACAGAATCGCCAGCCTCAAGGGGAGAGCCTGCCAGGGGCTGGGGCATCTACAAGCTGCCAAATCTTCTGGACAAAAAGGAACACACAGCAGCCAATTACTGAGCCACAGGGACACCTACACGCTGCTCTCCGTGCTCTGTGTCAAGGAATATTAAGGTGGGTGTGGGTTCAAATCGTGCACTGCATTTTAGAGTGCTTTACAGATTGTTCACAAAGCACTTTCACAGGCATGCCTCTCGACATTCAAAACCACTCTACACTGCGGACAGGGCAACTGCCATCATCTCCATTTGTACTCTGGGAAAGAAATGCTCAAGGAAGGAATACAGATGGTGATTCAACATTTTCAATAACTTCCTTAGAACAAAAGGGTGTTGATTTCTTTGTGTGACGACAATGCTAATGCAGATCTATACTGCCCAGGATACACAATCTTCAGGGAATGGAGAAGTCCAGATGCTGGGTTTACAACTGACAAGGCACTTTTTGCCCCTGCCCAGCCTTTCTGAGGAGTGCTGCTGGAGGGAGAAGTGACTGTGATTTAGGATGCAAGGTGTGTACTTTGAATTAGATTTGAACAAAAACCATTTCCTTAATGGAGAAGATAGAGTTTGTCAGATACAAGAAATTAACTTTCAATTTGACTGGCTTTGCCTCCTGTCAAATTCATTAGATGATCTCTTCACATTTCTCCCCTAAATTCAACACTTTCCACTGAGGTTGAAATTCTATCCCAAAGTTCTGTGAAGACTAATCACCAGGATGAGGAGTCCACTGGACTAAATGAGACCGACGGGTGAAAAATTTTGCGGAACTTTCTCGGCCATCACATCCAGGGATGCACTGCAATCAAGGATTAAGCATAAGGCACATTTCATTATGCTGAGTAACTTTTAAAAAATAACCTTGGTGGAGGCATTTGATTAATTTTTAATTGGAGCTGTATATGCCTGTTTGATATTCTTCTGTAAGAAAAATGTATTTTAAATTCACAAACATATTGTATACAATAAAACATTTCCAGTTACTCACTGATACTTCAAAACCACAATGCAAGGATAATGCTATTAGTCATAATCTATTATGATATAAAATTAGGTTCCATAAGTGAAGGACAGATGCATCTGTCTGCATACCGATCAGAGCCTCCATCTTCCTATGATTCACAGTTCATTCATCTATCTGAAGTGCCACTACACCACAGCTGTTCCCAATATAAACTTCCCTGCGTTGCAAACAAGACCCAGTTTCTTAATAGTTACACTGACAACGTCCAGGCCATTTAGGAGTAAGCAACTAATTCTGCCAATGTTAACAACTTTATTAGGCAAGAACAATATGTTGGCCCGGGAAATGATAGAGGAAATTTTTAGGTAAAGATCTGAAAACATTTATTACTTTATAATTTGCAAATACACAAGGCAACTTTGCTTTTAATCATAGCGTATAATTTTCTGTCTATTCAATTTACTGGTGTGGATCCAAGATAGTTTAGTTCTGTGAATTTCACATTTTTTTCCAGGCTCATTTTTCAACAGGTTGCCTGCAATTAACAGCTAAAGTGTCACTAAAAGAAATTTATATTTTCACACACTGTAGTTTAAAATCATGTACAGATTTTCTTCTTGTAAGAAAATAAATCATTTGCCTTTTAAGGAAAAGAAAATGAGAAGGTACACCCTAAAAAACTTTTACGTATGCCTAAATAATCTTCAGAAATAAATACTTTTGAAGTGATATTTTACTTTTTTCCCAGGAAGAAAAATAAGATAATGTATATCCATACATTTCTCTAAACTTTAAAGGAAAGTTTCCTTAATAAGTTTAAACTAAGTTGGGTGCAGAACTGCTCTTATTGTTATAACACTCAATCTTTCTCTAAATCCTGACCAATTCCACACATGCTTTCCCTTTTCCCAAATTACACTTTTCTTTTGCAATATTTTTCATGCAAAAGATATACACTGTCAAAGATTTTTTCAAAATCTACTTAGCTCATTTTTTTAAACTAAGTCCATTTGAATAAATACTTGCTGTTATTTAAAAAAAGGTATTTCGACACTGCTATTTCCATGTTAAATTCAATCTCATAGCACCCCTCCAGCCTACAGAAACAGACTAAATCCAACCTGCAATGTAATTAATTTTAAATTAGTAATTTAAGCTAAAGTTATATTTCCATATGGAAACCCATTTCAAAAAGAACATGCTTTCTAACTCAACAATAGCTCATTATATATTAAGCTAACTGAAACAAAGTATGTAACCAAAGTCTAAAGATAAGTTATTCAATGAAAGGAGCGGACGATCTCCCACATTTCCGCACATATTGAATACATACTGGAGAGGCAGGCATGTTCCACGTATGCACTACCAGCTCCTATAAGAAGAGGATGCACCCAATGCCACATCTACCCCACCACATGTGGAGCAGAAAGACCTCAGTGTTTCTTATTAATATGCCACCGCTACAATCCTGTCTACCTGCATGTATTTGTTCTAGGTTTGCTCTGCCCTTTCTGAAGTGTATATTCCTAGGCAGGGTCTCCCTCTTTAAGTAAATACAGGGGCATTGTTTTAAACCTAGGAAATAGTGATGAATGTTTCATGCAATATAATCATCTTACAATACAAAATTTGGGACTACATAATCAACAAATACACTCTTTAAACAAGATTATTTTTCAAATAGTAAGCTGAAAGACCCAAAATGGGGGCTTAGGCTATCTGTTTTGTTGGAACTCAGAGGCCAAGAGAGACATAAAAGGTCTGTGCAAAACATACAGTGAAATAACCAGTGTCCTTAACAACATAAACGCTCTGATAAATACATTTACCTCCTAAGGAGAGCCATACTTTGACATTGCAAGTACGGACAGCGGGAGGAAAATATGTTCTTAGAGCCATTGGACAGGTTCAAATAACACTTGCAGACAAAAGAATGTTTGCATTCTTGAAATCTGTCCATATGGATGCAATTCTCAAACCTTTGCTTCCTCTACCACTTCCAACCTGCGTGCTGGGAGAGTCACACATACGCACACGCACGCATAACAGGATCGCAATTCCAACATGCACAGCGCTAATCAGACAAGTGAATTTTGCTGCTCGAGTCAACTGTCCCTCTGCCCCCGGCGTTTAAAAACACGCAAACATTAACCCAGCTGGAAGGAGGCTGTGCTGGGGGAGGGTTCCAAATAGGAGATCCAGATCCGGCGCAGTCCAGCGTTGCCGCTCCAAGAGTGTTGACTCTCCCTGGGTCAGTTAAGACGCGCACCCACCCGGGCTATGTACCTTCGCTACCTTTGCCCAGATGTTACACGAAGTGCCAATTTTGTCTTTTCGCCCTTGAAATGCAATCAGAACAGGCGACCCCAGGGCGAGCTTGGCGGGTGTCTGCTTTAGCCTTCTTAAAAGCGTTAGGAAATCAAATGGGGGAACCTGCACGCGCAGAAACACATTAAGCCGAGCAGGTCCTCTAGTCCGGACACTTCGTGCCTCGAATCCTGCCTTGGGGGAGAGCCGGGTGGGGCGTCCCAGGCTGTCTCCTGGCCACCATTCCTATTATTCCCGTCTCTTTCCCGGCTCTTGGTGTCACCTCGGCATTCCCCACCCTCAGTCCCAGAGCTCTAACTCGGCTCCAGATCGCGCTCTCGCCAGGTTCAAGTCCCCCAGCAAATCGACAGACCAGCTCTTTCCTCCCTCCCCGGTACCATCTTTAAACTCCCCAAAGCAAAGACATTTCTTATCCGCGCTGAAAACTTTTTCTTCCTTTTGCAACGCGATAAGGCGAGAAACCAGGTCAGCCGCTCTGCCACTCGCTTTGCCCAGCGCCCCGGTGGCGGGCGCAGTCCTTACCTGGCCGCTGCGCTCCAGGTGGCAGTCCCACGCTGGTCGTCTGAGCCTCCCCGATGCGCGGGGCGCGCCCGGTCCACCGTCCCTTCGTCGCCTCCTGCTCGGCGATCAGGGAGCGAGAGTGCTAAGACTGCGCGCCGGTGCCCGGAGCCGCGCTTCGGTTCATCGCTCGTCTTCCCAAAAGCGCTGCTGCCGCCCAGGCGAACTGACGAGGAGCGTGGGGATCCGGGATGGCACCGGTTTGCCCCACGGTGTGCGCTCCCGGGTCCGAGAGCGCTCTGCCCGCGGGCAGCTGCGACCGCGCGTCACATGCCGCCTCCGGGCAGTGGCCGCGGCACCTGCCCAAACTGCAGCGCTCGGGCCCCGCACTGCCGCCCCCGCGCCTGCGGCTCCCTGCACGCTCTGGCCCTTTCTGTTCACGTCCTTTTTTCTCTGTCTCCCCTGTCACTTTTTTTCCTCCTTCGTCTTTCCGTCTCCTCCTTTTATCTTGTATTCTTTTTTTCCAAAAGCAGACACAAGGCGCTCCGAGTGGGAGGAGGGTCTTTTCCTCCTCCACGAACTCTTCCTCTGCCTGGTGGTGGCGGTCGTGGCCACTGCTCCCCGCTCCTCCTCCCCTTCCTCCTCCGCTCCTCCTCCTCCTCCCAGGGCTGTGAGCACTGGTGTAATGCACAAGCTGCCTAGTTGAGCCCCAAACCTGCCTGGCTGCTGAGCATGCCCAGTTGCCCTGCTGGCGCTTCGCTCAATTCCCTCGTGCTGACTCTGCTTGGCGTTCTGTGCCTGGCAGGGGGTGAGGGAACCGAGCTGTGGGAGACCCCTGCGTGCCCCCTGGGTGGGCTCGCTGAAGGCAGGAGACTCACCCTCTTATCCCGGCCACATGTGTCCCTAAATTGTGGCCCCGTGCTTCAAGGACAAATCTTGTTGATTAGTTGTGTTCTCTTCTAAATCAGTTTGCTTGGGCTGCTTAGGAGAATTGGAAGGAAATAGATTCCTGGGCACAACTTATTGGTGAAAGAACCCCAGCTGAGTTAAAATACATGACTCCTCTGAAAACCTTTCCCTAGAGAGCAGCCTGATGCCTTTATCTTTTGACATTTAGGGAGAGTCTCTTCATGCAGAACTGTAGTAGAGAGAGGACATCTTGGCTTTTCCTCCTTGAAGTTCACCCCTTAGGAGTAAATGGGAAGAACATACGTGAAAAAGGCTCAGGCGCGCGCGCGCACACACACACACACACACACGCACACACATTTTTTGAATCAGAAAATAAAAGATATGAGCTTGCTTGCTAGATTTTTAAATTTCATATCTAATTCAGAGAAGTGAGAAGCTAAAAAAGAGACAGAACGAAGGAAGGAAAGAAAGAAGGGAGGAAGGAAAGAAACAATGAAAGAAAGAAAGAGAGAGAGGAGGAGGGAGAGAGGGAGAGAGAGAGAGAAAGAAAGAAAGAAAGAAAGAAAGAAAGAAAGAAAGAAAGAAAGCAAGAAAGAAAGAAAGAAAGAAAGAAAGAAAGAAAGAAAGAAAGAAAG